>NC_092326.1:12513740-12816770 GCF_036785885.1 Coffea arabica
TAGATAACGAACCACGGTAGTCTGTTCGGGGATTTTGGGTATTGAGACCCTTGATTCCGGGTATACTCGAGTATTACCATTTCTGTTCGGTTACGGTGAGCGAGCCCGGTAAAGGGGCGTTTGGTGGACGGAATTCGGTGTAAAGAGGGGTCTACGGACGCATTGGTTCTATATACGTTGACGGAGAGTCAACCGATTTGGATCAAGTACGGCGCTGGAAATTTGGCTCCTGAGAGCCACCCGTATCCTTCTGATTTGAATCCTTGGTTCCTTTGCTTTACATCTAGCATGTGTATCTGATTTTGTAAAATGTGAAATGCCATGATTTTTCTGCTATATGTTTGGTACCTCATTGAGCGCAAGCTCACCCCTTTCTGTTCCTTTTGTTTTCCTTACAGGAAAATAAACCCCTTTTGGTCTGGATTTGACAAATGGCTGCCAAATTGAGCTAGTCGAACATATCTTTTGTATAGCTCATGTATTAAAACCCTAAGTGTACTTTTGGGGCGTTTTCTCTTCTGATTTGGCAAACCGTGTATATGTATCAACTTTTGAAAACTTTTGTATGTCCTTTTGGATTGTAATCGCTAAAGTTCAGATGTGAATGTTTGCGTGCTCTTTCGGTTGCGTTCTGACGGGTCGGTTACTATTCATGGCCGACTCCGGATTTCATTTTTTTTTGTTTTGTTTTGGGTTATTTTACCATCTTGACTTGTTTACGCTCGTTTGTAAGTTCCGGATCGCTATTAATAGCTCTACTCTGATCCGTAGTCCTGGCGAGAGCTGGGCAGGCAGTCCGCTAACCCCTTTGGTTCGCCTTAGGGGAAAGTGGGGCTGTCACAAGTGGTATCAGAGCCACGTCGCGTGGTCTCTGCGCGGAGTGAGACTGGGCCAAGTGGTGTTGTGGTCCTAATTTCATGAATATGTCTAAGTGCTCGTTTGAGCATAAGTTATGAACCGGGTATGTGATAAGTGTACGAATCATTACCATGGGACTCGAGGAAGCTAGGTATGTATGTCGGGTAGGAATCCTTAATAAAGATGGTTTACTCTTGGGACCGGCCGGCTCGAGTTGTGAATTATCTTAGATGGGATTCTTGTGCCCGGATACAAAAGATATGAGGGCCTAGGTTAGAAAGGATTTGGTGAACTAGAAAGGCCATTCCTCGGTGGATCGTCTATGTTTGTACCTGACTTAACTGGCTGTATGTATGTGTGTGGCTTAATTTTGACCGGCTTGTATATACATGTTTTGATCTTGTTTGGAATGTATAAATGTGTGTTATCATAAAAGTTTTGAGTGTTACTTACATGCATCGTGCTTATTTTGGTTTAGTATTATTGCCTAGACCAAGTAAAACTCATGGAAGGTACACGGAGTGGACGGGGCCGTGGGCGTGGAAATAGGCAACCTACGCCTGAAAGGGGTACTGGGGAAACCTCATCTGGACCAAACCCTGAACTTAGGGTTGACCCCAATGTCCAAATAGCTGCTGCCATGCAGCAAATGACTGCTTTGCTAGCCCAAGTGGTGCACCAACAAGGTCAAAACCCTAACCCTAACCCTGGGAATCCTGGTCATCACATGGAGGGCGAGGATAGAGCCCTTGAGAGATTTCAGAAGTTCTCCCCACCCAAATTTCTTGGAGGCCCTGATCCTGACCTAGCTGAGAAATGGCTGGAGAAGATGATCGATATTTTCGCTGCCTTACACTATACCGAGGAGAGACAGGTGACATTTGCTGTCTTTCAACTAGAGGGAGCCGCCCGTTCCTGGTGGAATGTCATTCAAATGAAATGGGAAAGAGAACAAACTCCGAGGACGTGGGCGAACTTTATGAGAGAATTTAATGCCAAGTTTTTCCCTCCTCTCATCCAAGAAAAGAAGGAAGATGAATTTATTCGGCTTCGCCAGGGAACACAAACCGTAGCCGAGTATGAGAGTCAATTTACTCGGTTGTCTAAGTTTGCGCCTGAACTGATCATAACTGAACAAAGACGGATAAGGCGTTTTATTCAGGGGCTAAATGTTGAGATTCAAAAGGATTTGGCTGTAGCTCAACTTAGTACCTTTAGTGACGCTGTGGAGAAAGCTCAACGGGTTGAAGATGCGAGGCTACAAGTTAGAAACTTCCAAACCAAGAAAAGGGGCTTTCCTGGGAGCAGCTCGGAACAGGAAGATAAGAGCACACCCCCTAAGAGTGGAAAAGGGAACGGGGGAGTACGACAACCGGGGGTGGCCAGTGGTGTCTCATCGGGAGGATCAGGCACTGCTACTCGAGGTCCCTGTGGATACTGCGGAGGGCCAAAGCACACGGAGGCAAATTGTTGGAAGAAAGAAGGAAAATGCCTGCGCTGTGGTAGCGCCGAACATCGAATTGCTAACTGTCCAGCACGACTGCGCGAAGGGAGAGGGACTCCGCCACCAACCAAGACTAACTCTCAGCAACCAGCTAAGACCAACCCTGGACAGTCGAAAGGAGAAGGGACTGGAGCGAAAGTACCGGCTCGAGTATATTCCCTGGAGCATCATCAGGTCCCTGACTCGTCTGAGGACGTAGAAGGTACGATCCGTTGGGTACCTTAGATTTGATGGATTCTGCTGATAAGGAATTTCGAGGACGAAATTCTTTTAAGGGGGAGAGAGTGTGAGAACCCGTTTTGCCCTAATATTTTTCCTAGGGTTTATTTCCCCCTTAATTGCATGTTTTCTGCATTTTCGGGCCTAGGAATATTTTTCTGATAGATTTTATGAGTAATTATAGTTTTTAAATGATTTTTCTAGTATTGGTGAGTTTTTAGAAAATTAAGAATATATTTTGGACGTGGGACCCACTAGTGCGAAAAGTACGGAAAAATTCGGCCAATAAGGTTAAGTTTCAGATACTGGTGGAAATTTATCGGGTGTTAAGAGATAAGTAGACGGTGACATGGCATTGATGTGAGAGGAACCAAGTGATAGGAAGGCATTAAATGAAGTGCCAAGTGGCACTATGTGATTGGTCCACTTGTTGGACATTTTTTACTTTTCTTATCATGGATTAAATATCTCAAAAATTGACTAAAAATTCATTCTTTCTTACCTCTTGTTGGCCGATTCTCTCTCTTGGACAAGGAAGAAAAACTTCTTCAATTTACAAGCTTCAAACTATCTCAATCTTCCATTCCAACCAATTAAACTTAGATTTGCTCCATAAAATCACTCCATTAGGAGCTAGTAAGTGACTTGGTGAAGTTTTTGGAGAAGCTAAGGTGTTCCACCACTATCTCTCTCTTGTTTACTAGGTAAGTGGTACTTGAACTTCCTCCTACACTTAATGATGTTTAATTTGTGCCTAATGGGAGCTAAAGTGATGGATTATGTGATTTATTTCTTGGTTTGTGATGAATTGGTGAAGTTTTTATTTTTTTGAGGAATTTTCTGGTTTAATATGATCATGGTGTTGTGGTTGTTTATGATGGTTGATAATGAGGGGTAATGACTATGGTAGGTGTGAATGATAGATAATTGCAACCAATTTTGGATTTGGAAGGAAAAGTGAAAGTTAGGGTTCTATCATCCCCAATTTCTGTCCGGTTTTATATCATGTGGTTAGAGGCCGAATTAGACTTTACTCAAAACATGAAAGTTGTAGGTATTGATGTGTTTGAGGTGTCTATAAAATTTCAGGTCATTTGGATGAGTGTAGAGTGAGTTATACCGTTTTTACTGTAGCTGTTCTGCTTTGATCAGAATGCGAAAACTGCGATAGTAATTGGCCCTTTTGACTGGAATTGGTTTGGATTTTGAAGTTGGTGTCTTCTGATGAAATGTAGCTGAATGTCTTAGCTAACATATGCCTTTGGAATTTCGGCATTTGGACTTGTATGGACTGAGATATACCGATTACAGTTTTCTGTGTTTTGCAAACCTGTTTTGGGAATTCTGGGTTAGTATTTTGCATATTTGACCTAGTTGTGTTAGGAACTGGATTGAGTGGCCTTCTAAATTGTTGTAGCTCTGTTTCATAGCTTCGAAACGGTGTGTCTTTCACCCCCATCCGATAACCATAGTGAAAGTGGTGTCATTACCGCATTATGAGGTCAAATACGTTTTTTTTGTTAAGGCCTAAGTTAAAGCCATTTCTTAATTTCTGGTTACCTATGATGCTTATATATGCATATGAAACCTTATTGGGGTTGTGGTTGGCATTGGTTTATGACTCGTTATCGAGTCTCTTTTAGGGCTTGCTTTCATTTCGGTTGTTTCCTAGTTAACTTTTGTACTTGTACCACTTTGAGCCTAGTGAACGGCTTTTGGGAAATGAGATGAATTTTGTGTGAGATGTTGGGACTGATTTGAGGATAGAATGAAGCCTTAATGGCTGGAAAAGTAAGAAATTTAGGGGAAGTGCTGCCCGATTTTCTAGGCCGTTTGGTTCCTTTAAGTTGGGTTTCCCTTTTGGTAGAATGAAAGGCTTTTGGGTTGGTTGCGCCTAGGTCTTCGTGCTACCTTTTCATTTCCAAGAAAATCATGTTTTGCACCCTTGCATTAGTATTTATTTGGCAAGGCGTACGACGTGTAGTCGAGCCTCACATGTGCATTCTGTTTACTCGATTCTGGAAGTAAAACCTTCAATTGGTTTATTTTGATTATTTTAGGGTTTCTTGGCGATTAAGGCCAATCTGAAGTGAAACTTTTGAAGTTGAATCGGTGAGTGTACCACTCCCCTTCATTGTTGTTTAACTTGATTTTGCTCTGCAATCTGTTTATTTGTTCGAGACGAGGGTGTACTTTATCACACTCGTTCTCTAGTCTGATCATATGCCAATTTACTATGCAAAATTTGAATCTGTTATCTATGTCTGCATCTGTTCGGATTTCTATGACCTATGAGCTCAATCCTGTGGCTAAGTTATTCGAGTCGGGCCGGCAAGGGCCTGGACGATTAGATAACGAACCACGGTAGTCTGTTCGGGGATTTTGGGTATTGAGACCCTTGATTCCGGGTATACTCGAGTATTACCATTTCTGTTCGGTTACGGTGAGCGGGCCCGGTAAAGGGGTGTTTGGTGGACGGAATTCGGTGTAAAGAGGGGTCTACGGACGCATTGGTTCTATATACGTTGACGGAGAGTCAACCGATTTGGATCAAGTACGGCGCTGGAAATTTGGCTCCTGAGAGCCACCCGTATCCTTCTGATTTGAATCCTTGGTTCCTTTGCTTTACATATAGCATGTGTATCTGATTTTGTAAAATGTGAAATGCCATGATTTTTCTGCTATATGTTTGGTACCTCATTGAGCGCAAGCTCACCCCTTTCTGTTCCTTTTGTTTTCCTTACAGGAAAATAAACCCCTTTTGGTCTGGATTTGACAAATGGCTGCCAAATTGAGCTAGTCGAACATATCTTTTGTATAGCTCATGTATTAAAACCCTAAGTGTACTTTTGGGACGTTTTCTCTTCTGATTTGGCAAACCGTGTATATGTATCAACTTTTGAAAACTTTTGTATGTCCTTTTGGGTCGGTTACTATTCATGGTCGACTCCGGATTTCATTTTTTTTTGTTTTGTTTTGGGTTATTTTACCATCTTGACTTGTTTACGCTCGTTTGTAAGTTCCGGATCGCTATTAATAGCTCTACTCTGATCCGTAGTCCTGGCGAGAGCTGGGCAGGCAGTCCGCTAACCCCTTTGGTTCGCCTTAGGGGAAAGTGGGGCTGTCACATCACCCTCACTGGCCAGTCACCTCACAAACTTGCCCGGGCGAACGAAATCACAAACTTGAGCTTGAGTCACAAGCTCGGGTCACAAACTTGGTCCACATACTCGGTGAACCGGATTCACAAACTTGGTGACCTCCAACCAGGTTGGACAAACTTCGACCAAACCCTAACCGGCTCGAATAGTCCATCTAGGTCAAGAGCTCGCCCCAAACTCACAAACTTCACAAAATTATTCAAAATCACCCCGAGCCACAAGCTCAAGGGGTTTAGTTCCAAAATGATTCACATACATATGTCATGTACAAATATGTGCGTAAATTCGGGTTTAGAGCGAGTGCGATAAAGTACACCCTCACCTAAGTACCCTCTTCATACATGTCGAAACACATAAGCAACTAACACATAAGAGCGGCCTGAATACTTACTCAAAATACAAAAGTAGTATAAAAGTGGAAATCACTTCGTGTGTTGGCTAGTAGTGGGCCCCACCGGCTCCGCCTAGCTCACCACTGTCTGAAATAGAAGATTTTATCACATTATATCACAAACGGCTACTAACAGACCCAAAACAAGCAAAACGGCAAAAGCCGACACACGCAAGTACGGAAACGGCAAAATTGGCACATGCAAGTGCGCGGAACGGCAAAAGGAAACGGCCAAATCTGCCATCTCAAACCGTTTTGATCAAAGATTAGGCTAGGAAAGTCAGATCAAAGTGAGCGAGATACTGTTTTGAAGCTATGAGAAAGGGCTACAAATCTCCTGAAGAAACTTTAATCTAGATCTGAATGGAAGCAGGTCAAAATTGTAGAAAACAATACCAGAAATTTACGTCTTAGGGTGACGAACAGGGTTGTTTACTGGACCATAACTCCCAGCTCACAAATCCAAATTAGGAAATTCCAAAGGCATTAGAAAGCTGAGACCTAAGACTAAAACTTTGATGTTTTGGCCAAGACCTGAATCCACTCAAAACAGAACAAAAATTGAGTATCAAAATACCCGTCAGAACTGTCCAGATACAAGGCAGTTCTGACGATCGATCTTGTTTGGGTCATAACGGAAGCTACGGAACTTGGATTTTGACGCACTTTATACCGTTTCGAAACCAAAACCAAGATCTACATTTCTTATGAAGGATTCACCACCCAGATTGTATGGTATCAAAACCGAAAAGTCACGGGCAAAAGCTAAACTAAAAACGCACAGAACCTGATGTTCAAAATAGGCTTGAGTATTTCATCTATTACTCATGATAACCTAATCCGTTTGACCTGAAATTTAACAGGCATATTTAGGACTTAAGGGTCTACAATGTTGAAGAAGGCCACTCAGTCCAATTTCGAGTGTAACTACGTCAAAAATGTCACATACTACACCAGAATCGCAAAACAGGTTCACAAACTGTATTCTAGTACAAACATCATAAAACAGCCTACATAAGTCCAAATCCAGAAATTCCAAAGCCATATGAAAGCTTAGAAACAGGGCTACATTTCATTAGAAGACCATAACAACCAATTCTGAAGCATTCCAAACCAAAATAACCAATTACAATCGCAGTTCTCAGGTTCGGGTAGAAACAGGACAGCAAGGGTAAATCCGTCTTTTCTCATTCTACACTACTCTGATTGACCTGAAATTTTGTAGGCACCTCTAAAATGTCATTCCCTACAACTTTCATGTTTTAAGCCAAGATCAATTCTGTGAGAACTCGTAAAAACTATTATTTTATGCCTAATTTATGGCTTAATAAATTATTTAATTGGATTTTATTTCCAAGGAATATTTTCTAGTCTTATTAGACCTAAATACATGGTAATATAACTTCGTTATATTTTTTAAATGATTCGTTTCAAAAATTAATTTCCTGGAGCGCGTTTAGTAAAAATAGTGAATAGTACTTGGAGATTTTATCCGCGTAGTAGCACAATAAGCTTGGAATATTGGAGACTTGTACTATGGTCCTAAAATAGGTAATCTTATGAATAAATACTCAAGTGATAGTTAATAGTGCAATCGTTATAAGAATTTCTCGGAAGTTTCACGTTATAGCGTTAAAATTTACGGTACGCGTTTTCACACGCGCGACTTTATTTGAGGGACTTTAGACCCTTATTTCGGGACAATTAAGAGTGAAGAATATTTATATGAATATAAATACATTGGAGGTTTAGTGCACTAGTGAACCAAACGCGCGAGAAAATCAAGCCGTAATCGCACCAAACGGCCCCTAATGAGAGTTGATTTTTGGGTGAATTTACACCACTCATTTAATCTTCTCTTGGAAGCTAAAAGAAATCTGATCACTCTCCACCTTCTCTCACCAAGACAGCCGGC
Organism: Coffea arabica; assembly: GCF_036785885.1. Taxonomy (NCBI): domain Eukaryota; kingdom Viridiplantae; phylum Streptophyta; class Magnoliopsida; order Gentianales; family Rubiaceae; genus Coffea; species Coffea arabica. The sequence goes on from NC_092326.1 coordinate 12,521,789, forward strand.
CAACATCTCCCTCTCACTCACTCTCTTGCTTCACAAATTTCTTCACTAAATCAACCCAAAACCTCAACCAATCTTCACCAAAATTGGAGATCATCTAGCAAACTACTTGGAGGTTGGATTTAGCTAACAAAAAGGCTGCAAAATCACGGTTTTTCTGGGGTAAAAGAGGGCTGAAAATTCTGCTTGAACATCAAACCAAAGTAAGTGATGATCCACTCTTGGAAACTTGAAGTTTGGAAGCTATCTTACCTTGTTAAGTTCATGCATGCATTTGGTTAGCTTGTGTATGGTGTAAAAATGTGATAGTGGGCTCTTTGAATTCCCACACTTGGGTTGTTGTTGCTGATTTGATGATTGATGGTGGTTATATTGTTGGTTTAGTGGTTAAAATGATGCATTAGTGGTGGGTAATTAGTAGAAACTTCATTGGGTGTAAGAAGCAAAAATTTCCGATTTTGCCCCTGCCATGTTCGGCCATTTTAAGGCCAATTTTTAATGGTCTAATGGCTTGAATTGGATGTTTATAGGATGTATTAGATGTGTGAAAAATTTCATTTGAAAATATTGAGGTTTGGTTGAGCAAATGAATTTTTTTGAGAAACTAGCAAATCTGGAAAACTGTTCGCGTATGACTCTGACCAGTGGTAGTATTTCGGCTATAACTCTGTCCCCGGATGTCAAAATCATGTGCCGTTGGTGGAGTTTGAAACTAGACATTCCTGGCTTTAATTTGGTATATAATGTACGTTCTGATTCTTTGTGAGCAAGCCGAACCAAATGTTTTAAGTTCGCTGTCCTGTTGCTCTGTTCATCTGGAATGAAGTGTTCAGGCAGCAACTTGATGCCCGATTTTGAACCAGATGGGTGCCGAATTTGGAAACGATTTCTTCTGTGATATTTTATCCCTATGAATGTATTTTCCAATGGCGTAAGCCATGCTCGATTCCAACGGCGTAAGCCATTACTCCGCCTATCTATAGGCGGAGTAATGGATGATTTATGCTTGAACGCTTCCGCATCATTTGTATTCATGTTGTTCTCTTCGATGTGTTTAGTTCGGATTTAAATTGAATGAAATTGCTTGAGTCCTGGCGAGAGCTGGGCAGGCATCCGCGGATACCCTTTGGTCCGCCTTAGGGAGATGTGGGGCGTCACAGTTGGTATCAGAGCACTAGGTTAGAGGTCTATATGGGAGACATATTAGATACTCTACCTTTAAGACTCGATATGGGATGACTTAATCCTACCCTAAGTGATACTTGAGGCGAGCTAGCATCTAAATTAGTCCTACCTCAAGTGACGATTGGGATGAACCAACGATTAAGTTAGGCATCCATTACAGGTTATTGGAACTGAGTGGTGATTTAAGTTTCTAACCTGAAAAATATTAGTATTATTATTTTGCAGGGATGGATGACGGAAATGGAGCCCCGGCAGCTAATGGGAATGGCCATGCGAATGGTCATTACGAGCCTCTTAGGACTATCTTCTACCGAGCTCTAGCGGGAGGAGCTCGAGTACGCTACTCACCTTATGATAGATACCCTCGATGTTCGTGTAGGTTGACTTTCGCCTACCCGAACCATATAGTGCTTGCTCTGGACGACGAGCGTCGTCAGTTGGTGGATGCCAACTGTGATTTACAGGCTGAGGTAGACGAGCTTAGGCAGATGGTTGGCGCTCAGGGTGAGCGGATTGCCGAGCTCGAGGAGGTGCTGGAGGGTGAGGTAGCCACATCTGCAGTGGTTAACGAGGAGCTTCAGGATACTAGGGCTCGACTTACTAGGCTAGGACGGGATGTCCGTACTCGGGCTTTCGAGATCCTGGCTGATGCTACTAGATTGGTTGAGGATGCTACTGAGGTGCTTCCTGACGCTGAGGAGGAGGATCCGGAGGAGGATCCCGAGGAGGAGGTTCCTCCTGATAGCCCCGCTGTGGACTAGGATCTTAGTTGTTGACCCCTTTTGACTTTTGACCAGTACAGTTAGGACTAGTTAGGGTGACGCGAGTGCTGAGGCCATTGTATTTTGCATGCTTGTGTGGCCTACTTTTGGGCACTTGTTCTTACTTTAGTCTTCTGTGACTAAAAGTATACTTTTGAGCACCTGTGTGCTATATTTTTGTGAATTGTCCCTAACTTGCTAATTGTACGAACTTGACATGCTTATGAATGTAAATTATTGTTAATTTCAATGCTTTCTTGGTTGGTTCTAATTTTGATATATTTCTTCTTTTCTGCTTAAGTTAATCTATTTCTTGCACTAGGCACATTTAGGCTAATGGAAGGACTAAGAAGTGGTCGAGACCGTGGGCGAGCGTCTAGACAGGCCTAACCTCAGGGGGATGACCAGGGATCGGCAACTGGACCGACCCAGGGACAGGAAAACATTGAGGGTAACCAAGTGGCTACTGCCATCAATAGGATGACTGATATCCTAGAACGTCTAGCGGAGAGACAGGGTCCTGGACCATTTAACCAACCTGGGGGCCAGGATAGAGGAGGGGATAGAGCCCTGGAAAGATTCTTAAAGTTTAACCCGCCTAAGTTTATGGGTGAACCTGACCCCGAAATAGCAGAGAATTGGTTAGAAAGGATGACCAATATATTCGCCGCTCTAGACTACACTGAGGATAGGCGAGTGAACTTTGCTGCTTTCCAATTTGAGGGAGTAGCCCGTGCTTGGTGAGATTTGATAAAAGGAAAATGGGAAAGGGCTCGAACCCCTTGGACTTGGGAGAATTTCACAAGGGAGTTTAATGAAAAGTTTCTTCCGCCCTTAATCCAAGAGAAAAGGGAGGATGAATTTATTAAGTTGAAACAAGGAACCCTTACTGTAGCAGAGTATGAAGGGAAGTTCACTAAACTTTCCAAATACGCTCCTGAGTTAGTAGCCAATGAACGGAGGAGGATTAGAAGGTTTGTACAGGGGCTTAATGTGGAACTTCAGGAGGGCCTGGCTGCAGCCCAAATCTCTACTTTTACTGAGACTTTAGAGAAAGCGCAAAGGGTTGAGAATGCAAGATCTCAAGTGAGGGATTTCCACAACAGAAAAAGGAATTTCCCTAGTCGCACTACTGGGCAGACCAGTAAGTTTGTACACCCTTCTAAAAAGGGAAGAGGGGAAGGAGGAACGAGAACTGCTGGAGCTTCTAGGGGAGCTCTATCTAGGGGAGGTCGTAGCGGGACGACTCAAGTTAGGGGGCACCATCTGTCGGATCGACTGTGACCCCTTAAGTTACATGTGGGTATTGTGGTAAATCCAACCACTCTGAGAACGATTGCTGGAGAAAGTTGGGAAAATGCTTACTGTGTGGGAGCACTGAGCATCAAATCTCAAATTGTCCGAAATCGTCGAAGGCAGGGGGAAGCCTGCAGAGGCCTGAAAATTCAACCTCTAAGCAGACCAGTGCCGGAGGAAGTCGACCGAAAGTACCGGCTAGGGTCTACGCATTGGACTATCCACAAGTTCCAGAGGCGATCGAGGTGGTTGAAGGTACAATTCCAACCTTTCACCGCCTAGCTAGGGTTTTAATTGATCCGGGTGCAACGCACTCTTTTGTAAACCCTGATTTCATGAGTGGAATAGACTTGAAGCCAATTAAGTTACCATATGACTTGGAGGTTAAAACACCCACTGGGGACAAAAGTCTAATTGCTAATCTGGTGTATAAGAATAGTGAAATCTGCGTGAAGGAAAGAAAATTGCTGGCCGATTTGATAGGCCTAGCGATTAAAGGATATGATGTGATCCTAGGGATGGATTGGTTAGCCCGTTATAATGCCCAACTGAATTGTAGGACGAAAATTGTAGAATTGTGTATTCCAGGGGAAGCAACCTTGAAATTGGATGTGAGGGGTAAGTTAGCCTCGTCTGCACTTATTTCGGGAATTCGGGCTAGAAAATTGTTAAATAAGGGAGCTCAAGGATATTTGGCTTTTCTTATTAATACCCCTAGCGATAAGGTGAATCTGGAGGACACACCGGTAGTGAAAGAATTTTTCGATGTTTTTCCTGAAGACTTGGAGTCTCTACCCCCGGAACGGGAAATAGCTTTTAAAATTGATGTGACCCCGGGAACAGCACCTATCTCAAGGACACCATATAGGATGGCTCCAGCTGAGTTGAAGGAGTTGAAGTTACAATTACAGGATTTGTTGGAACGGAATTTTATACGAGAGAGGGATTCCCCGTGGGGAGCCCCAGTTTTGTTTGTAAAGAAGAAAGATAGGAGTTTGAGGTTATGTATAGATTATCGAGGCTTAAATGATGTTACGATTAAGAATAAATACCCACTACCCCACATTGATGAACTGTTTGACCAATTGCAAGGGGCGGTAGTGTTTTCAAAGTTGGATCTAAGGCAAGGTTACTATCAATTGAGGATTTTGGAGAAGGACATACCTAAGACTGCTTTTAACTCGAGGTATGGGCACTTCGAGTTTGCAGTAATGCCTTTTGGGTTAACCAATGCACCTGCCGTTTTCATGGATTTAATGCATAGGGTTTTTAAGCCTTACTTGGATCAATTTGTGGTGATCTTCATTGATGATATTTTGGTGTATTCTAAGAATATGAAGGATCATGAGAAACATTTGAGAATTGTTTTACAAATCTTGAGGGAACATCAGTTATATGCTAAGTTTAGCAAGTGTGAATTCTGGCTAAAAGAAGTGATTTTCCTAGGGCATATAATTTCTCAAGATGGGATTAAAGTGGATCCAGCTAAAGTTGAAGCTGTTTCGAAATGGAAACGACCGGAAAACCTAACCGAAGTTTGGAGTTTTATAGGATTGGCAGGGTATTACCGGAGATTCATCCAGGATTTTTCGAAAATTGCTGGGCCTATGACTGAGTTGACCAAGAAAAATGGAAAATTTATTTGGAGTCCTAAGTGTGAAGGAAGTTTTCAGGAGTTGAAAAGACGGTTGACTAGAGCGCCTGTTCTAGCTCTACCTAATGGACAGGATAGTTTTGTGGTTTACACAGATGCTTCTAAGGAAGGTTTGGGATGTGTTTTGATGCAAAATGATAAAGTGATAGCTTATGCCTCTAGGAAATTGAAACCGCATGAAGGAAATTATCCGATCCATGATTTGGAGTTAGCGGCTGTGGTCTTTGCTTTGAAGAAATGGAGACACTATTTGTACGGAGTGACATTTGAGGTTTTTACAGATCACAAAAGCCTTAAGTATTTATTTTCTCAGAAGGAGCTGAACTTGAGGCAACGTAGATGGATGGAATTTCTGGAAGATTATGATTGTACGATTAAGTACCACCCTGGAAAGGCTAATGTAGTGGCCGATGCTTTGAGCCGTCAGGTACAAATGGCTGGATTGATGGTTAAGGAATTTCAGCTGTTGGAAGAAGTTAGCTATTGGAATCCTCGATTAGAACCAAGGAAAGTAATTTTGGGGAATATTGTGATAACCTCCACTTTATTGGAACGTATTAAGGAATCTCAGGAAAAGGACCCTGAAGTGCAAAAGTTGGTGGAGAAAGTTAAGATGGGAGACCAGACGGATTTCAATTTGGGATCGGATGGAATATTGAGATTTCGAAATCGGGTGGTTGTGCCAAAGGATGAAGGGCTTAGAAAAGAAATTTTAGAAGAGGCACACCGATCAAAGTTTACAGTACATCCAGGAGGGAATAAAATGTACCAAGACTTGAAAAGTCTATATTGGTGGAAAAATATGAAGAAGGAAATTGCCCAATTTGTTCAGACATGCTTGGTTTGTCAACAGGTTAAAGCCGAACATCAGAAACCATCAGGGCTTTTGCAACCTCTAGAAATACCTGAGTGGAAATGGGAAAATATTACCATGGATTTCGTATAAGGCTTACCAAGGACACAGAGAGGCCATGATGCCATTTGGGTGATAGTGGATAGATTGACTAAATCGGCTCATTTTCTACTGATTAACATGAAATACCCGTTAGAAAAGCTGGCCAGGTTGTACTTGGATGAGATCATCAGACTACATGGTATACCTGTGAGTATTGTGTCAGATAGGGATCCAAGATTTGTTTCGAGATTTTGGCAAAAGATGCAAGAAGTGTTGGGGACTAAGTTGAACTTTAGTACCACTTACCATCCCCAGACGGATGGACAATCTGAAAGAACAATTCAGACTCTTGAGGACATGTTGAGGACTTGTGTACTGGATTTTGGAGAGAATTGGAGTAAGTTTTTGACTTTAGTGGAATTTGCCTATAACAATAGTTTCCACTCTTCTATTCAAATGGCTCCATACGAAGCACTTTATGGTCGGAAGTGTAGATCTCCAATTTGTTGGGATGAAGTAGGTGAACGGAAAATTTTAGACCCGACAACCGTATCTTGGATTGAGGAGGCGAATGAAAAGGTAAGATTGGTACGGCAAAGGATTCAAACCGCTCAGAGTAGACAAAAAAGTTATGCCGACAATCGGAGAAAGGATTTGGAGTTCACTGTTGGAGATATGGTATTTCTCAAGATTATGCCTTTAAAAGCAAGTTTGATGTCCGGAAAAGGGAAGAAACTACAACCAAGGTTTGTAGGGCCTTATAAGATTATCCAACGAGTTGGGAATGTAGCCTGTAAGTTGGAATTACCACCGAGTTTGTCTCGAATTCATAACGTGTTTCATGTGTCTATGCTTAAGAAATACCATCCAGACCCCTCTCATATTTTACAACCGGAGAATATTGAGATCGATGAAACCCTGACCTATGAGGAGAGACCGGTAAAACTTCTGGATCGAAAGGTGAAGGAATTGAGGAACAAGCAGATACCACTAGTGAAAGTTCTATGGAAGAACCATGGAGTAGAGGAGGCAACATGGGAAGTTGAAGAGACAATCAGAGAGAAGTACCCAGACTTGTTCATCAACCAAGGTAAATTTCGAGGACGAAATTTTCTTAAGGGGGAGAGGATGTGAAGACTCGTAAAAACTATTATTTTATGCCTAATTTATGGCTTAATAAATTATTTAATTGGATTTTATTTCCAAGGAATATTTTCTAGTCTTATTAGACCTAAATACATGGTAATATAACTTCGTTATATTTTTAAAATGATTCGTTTCGAAAATTAATTTCCTGGAGCGCGTTTAGTAAAAATAGTGAATAGTATTTGGAGATTTTATCCGCGTAGTAGCACAAGAAGCTTGGAATATTGGAGACTTGTACTATGGTCCTAAAATAGGTAATCTTATGAATAAATACTCAAGTGATAGTTAATAGTGCAATCGTTATAAGAATTTCTCGGAAGTTTCGCGTTATAGCGTTAAAATTAACGGTACGCGTTTTTACATGCGCGACTTTATTTGAGGGACTTTAAACCCTTATTTCGGGACAATTAAGAGTGAAGAATATTTACATGAATATAAATGCATTGGAGGTTTAGTGCACTAGTGAACCAAACGCGTGAGAAAATCGAGCCGTAATCGCACCAAACGGCCCCTAATGAGAGTTGACTTTTGGGTGAATTTACACCACTCATTTAATCTTCTCTTGGAAGCTAAAAGAAATCTGATCACTCTCCACCTTCTCTCACCAAGACAGCCGGCCAACATCTCCCTCTCACTCACTCTCTTGCTTCACAAATTTCTTCACTAAATCAACCCAAAACCTCAACCAATCTTCACCAAACTTGGAGATCATCTAGCAAACTACTTGGAGGTTGGATTTAGCTAACAAAAAGGCTGCAAAATCACGGTTTTTCTGGGGTAAAAGAGGGCTGAAAATTCTGCTTGAACATCAAACCAAAGTAAGTGATGATCCACTCTTGGAAACTTGAAGTTTGGAAGCTATCTTACCTTGTTAAGTTCATGCATGCATTTGGTTAGCTTGTGTATGGTGTAAAAATGTGATAGTGGGCTCTTTGAATTCCCACACTTGGGTTGTTGTTGCTGATTTGATGATTGATGGTGGTTATATTGTTGGTTTAGTGGTTAAAATGATGCATTAGTGGTGGGTAATTAGTAGAAACTTCATTGGGTGTAAGAAGCAAAAATTTCTGATTTTGCCCCTGCCATGTTCGGCCATTTTAAGGCAAATTTTTAATGGTCTAATTGCTTGAATTGGATGTTTATAGGATGTATTAGATGTGTGAAAAATTTCATTTGAAAATATTGAGGTTTGGTTGAGCAAATGAATTTTTTTGAGAAACTAGCAAATCTGGAAAACTGTTCGCGTATGACTCTGACCAGTGGTAGTATTTTGGCTATAACTCTGTCCTCGGATGTCGAAATCATGTGCCGTTGGTGGCGTTTGAAACTAGACATTTCTGGATTTAATTTGGTATATAATGTACGTTCTGATTCTTTGTGAGCAAGCCGAACCAAATGTTTTAAGTTCGCTGTCCTGTTGCTCTGTTCATCTGGAATGAAGTGTTCAGGCAGCAACTTGATGCCCGATTTTGAACCAGATGGGTGCCGAATTTGGAAACGATTTCTTCTGTGATATTTTAACCCTATGAATTTATTTTCCAACGGCATAAGCCATGCTCAATTCCGAATTAAATTGACTGAATTGTGACCAAAACAAGAGGACTACCCTGTTTTGGAAAAAACCCTAATATTTGGACTGGTTTGGAACAAGATCTTGGAGTGAACTTGTTAATTGATGTTCTTGATACTAAACACTTACCAAAGGCATTATGGATGTTTCTTAGGCCTTTATTTCACAAATGAACCATGATTGGATAGTTTGCTTGATTAAACGTTTTGAAATGGGTAATGAAAGTCTAAAGGCAGATTGCCTTATAATTTTTCCTGAACTTTGGTTGACTAATTAACTATCTTTCCGTGGGTATTTTTCCCTGAAATTTGATAGCGCGGTACCTTTCATATGGGAGTAAAATACTGCCAATTTTGGTACCAATTCAAGTTCGTTTCGATACCTAATTAAATTTCTAGTGTTGGAGGTTCAAATCTGGAAATTCTTCTCCAGTCTTGAATTTCCCCAACTTCGGGCTACCGTATCTCGGTACTCGAAACTCCGATTCTTGATCCGTTTGTTTTGTTATAAACCTCACTTGTAACACTAATTGAGCTGCAAATTCCAGAGGCCGGTTTGCAACGTGTGAATCGTGCCGAATTTCCAAAGTTGGCCGAAATCCAACTTAATTCTGCCTTGTAAACCAACCCTGCATCTTCAAGCTCAATTTTGAACACTTTTCACTTCGATTCATGGAAAAGTGTCTTCTAGGAACTTATAGTACTTTCTAAGAGGTTTCCAACGGTATAAAGTTTTCCAATTCTCGACTTATGCCGAGCGAGTTACGATTTTTCAAAGATTCATAATAAAACTGAAAATTTTCCAATTTCAAAGAAATAGAGTTTTTCAAGAACTCTTTATTCTTTTGATATTCTTAAACGTTTTGCTCATGATTTTCATGATAAAAACTCAAATAATATTGTACATAATAAAAGGCAAGTTGAACTTCGGTTTACGTGTAATTGAGGTTCCTTTTGTGAAATAATCCTTAGATTGTACTAGTGTACGATCTTTCTTGATAAGTGGGTTAATTGTGTGATTATCCACTATTAATTGCCAGGCGCACAAGGAGACCTTCAAGAGAATCTCACAGTGAACACTTGAACTCCCAGAAAATAATTCTTATTGAATTGCTCGGTGAGTGTCAAGTGTGTAAATCTTTGATACATGTTTATTTGTGGTAATTTTTGGAATTTTAAGAAAATAAGGGCGGGTGCGTACTTTATCGCACTTGTTCTAATTTCAAATGAATGATTGAAATGTATTGAATGATTGAAATGTATTGAATGAATGACTGAAATGCAATGGTATGTTATGAATACATACGTCGATGCAGTGAACCTCCTCGACTTTTAAATGAATGGGGGACGCCCAAACTCATAGGCCGTCCTTGGACTCGAGCCGGCAATGGGCTTGGTCGGGAACTTGGGCGAGCCATGAGATATATATAAGCTCGACCTAATGAGAGGTCCTGCTTGGCATACTCGTGGAATATCGCCTTATAAATGACTTGTGGGCCCTTGAGGTGTACGGTGGACGGAGGGAAGTAAGTGTTGATCTACGGAAATGGAAATACCGACCCCGTTGACAGGAAGGTCAACGCGGGAAGGTATACGAATGACATCGGCAGAGCGAGTGGAACTTAGCTCCTGAGAGCTACTATATCCCTGAATTGTTTCTGATTACTTTTCCTGTTCGAATGATTGATTATTGAAAAGACATGGTTTTATTTATTAAATTTGGGATTGTTATTTGACAAAGTGCTTGCATGTGTGTTCTTGGCCTCACGAACGTTTAGCTCACCCTATAGTTTTGTTTTCCTTAACAGGACCGAATCTTGGAGAAGTTTGGAGAAAACCTTCGCTGTACTTTTGTTTTAAGGTTTTCTATTGTTAGTGGCTTTGTCCTTTGTGGGGATTGTACTTTTGGAATTGAAGTGTAACTTTTGGGCCTGACGTATATTTTGGATTTAAGTTGTATCTTGAACGCCCTATCTATGGGCGGAGTAATGGATGATTTTATGCTTGAACGCTTCCGCATCATTTGTATTCATGTTGTTCTCTTCGATGTGTTTAGTTCGGATTTAAATTGAATGAAATTGCTTGAGTCCTGGCGAGAGCTGGGCAGGCGTCCGCGGATACCCTTTGGTCCGCCTTAGGGAGATGTGGGGCGTCACAAATTCGGCCTCTAACTAGGAGATACAAAACCGGACAGAATTGAAGAACAATGAAACCCTGATTCCCAATTTCTCTTCCAAAACAGAAATTTCTTGCAATTAACTACCATTCACACCAACTAGCTTCATTCTCAATCATTTCCAATCATCATACATAGCCACATAATATTAATCATATGCAACCAGCAAAAATCCCAAATAAATAGAATACTTCATCAATCTTAACTAAAATCAAGAAATAGTCCACCAAATCAAACTTATAACAACCACAAGTCATTAATTAAGCATCTTTAGATAGAAGAGAGGGGTTCCATAGTCACTCACCTTAGAACCAAAGAAGAGAGATCACTTAGCACCTTAAGCTTCCAAACAACTTCACCACACAACTCACTATCACTCACTTAATGATTTCTATGGAACAAAAACAAGGTTAAGTGGTTGTATTCTTGGATTTGAGCAAGAGAGAATCAAGAAGTTGAAGAGGTTTTCTTTCTCCTTTCTTGAGAGAGAGGTTCGGCCAAGCTTAGAGAAGAAATGAGGAATTTTTAGTGATTTTTATGATTTATTTAGTCAATGGTAAGACAATGAATAGTAGTCTTACTTAAGGACTAATTCAAGGGTGACACTTGTCACCTCCATTAATGCAAGTCTATCACTTTGTTCCCTCTCACTCTAATCCATAAAGTATCCTCTAATTACCTCTTAGCACCCGATAAATTAAACCCAATATCCGAAACTTAACCTAATCGGCCAAATTTTTCCGAACTTACCGCACTAGTGGGTCCCACGTCCGATATACGTTCTTAATTTCTCAAAAACTAACCGATACTAGAAAAACCATCTAAAACCCATATTTACTCATAAAAATTATCCTGGGAATTTTTCTAATAAAGAAAATGTGGAAAAAGGCGGGCGATAAATAAAACTCCACTTAAGCTTTCTAATATTGTAACACTAGAGGTTTGCTAATCCAGAGTTTGCCAACCATTTTCAAACTTGTTAAACCTCTGTAAACTATAACGAATCCTATTTTTTCTTGTGCTAAAACAGACACTAGAATACCGCATAAACTAGGGTTTTATCATAAGCAAAGTCAGGGTTTTCAATCTTAGCCGAGCTTAGGGTTTCTCCTTAGCCCTAAAACCTTAATATCAACTTACGAACGGGCTGGGGCCTCACAATCTCCCCCACTTAGGACAATTTCGTCCTCGAAATTGCAATCAACGATCTAAGGGTTGGAATACCCGAAATAATCAAAAGATCAAAAGGTGTACATATATATACAAGTCACCAAAATGTTCACAATATAATGCACCATATACACCAAGAGACATTTCAAGTTAGACAAAGTCAAGTGCAGTAAGTACTATATATGTAGGTATTAACATACCACAAGTAAATGACATGTAGGGACAATGCAAGGGCAAAATGAAAGAAACGCGACTTGTCGTGCCACACTCAGTGAAACCACCCCCGTCCGGTTTCTTGCTCCACTTCCCAAGGTGCCCGTTGACATCTTGTACTCACTCTAGCCAGACAAAGCCTGTTCATGTTCCCAAAATGCTAGTCTCAAGTACTTAGCAGCGCCTAAACTCTGGAGTACTCAGGCACAAGAATCTGAAATAAAACAGTTCACATCTCGAGCTACAGTCCCAAGAGTAAACTATCTACAATCGAAATTCCTACCTGACGTACCTATCTATGGTCCTCAGATACCATGAGAAAGGTTTAAGGCCTATAACATTTATGATCCATAACTTATGCTCGAACGAACACTTAGTCCTTCATACTTAGTCGCCACTTCATCCAGGCTCACTCTGCGCAGAGACCACGCGAAGCAGCTACAGGTTTTATCCCTCAATTGCTTAACTTTCAAATCAAATCAAATCCCACAGTCCGGCATCCTAAACTTTAGCCTAGGATACACTACAGAGATCTGAAACCTAAGCTCTGATACCAACTGTGCCGACCCCACTTCTCCCAAGGGCGAACCCAAGGGTATCGGCGGGCCGCCTGCCTAGCTCGCGCCAGGACTCAAAACTTAAAACAATAAAAGCCAGAAAATTCAAAAGAGTTCTAGATACAATCCCAAAAGAGTTATAATTACATTCTCCAAAAGTACCTGCTCACACTATTACATCCTTATATTTACCACCAAAACCAAAATGTAGACCCTAAGGAGGGTCCTTATACAAACCACCAAAACAAAAACAAAAACAAACATACTATAAGTCCAACTATTACAATCAAACCTAACTATGCTAGTGTGTGTGCCAAAAGTCCCCACGTCGGCCCCTGCTAAGGAAAACAAAAGGAATGGGGTAAGCTATATGCTTAGTAAGTAAACAGGGGCAAAAGCGTAAATTTCACATAACAACAGTGACATAGTAAGAGTAAAGCAAAAGCAGAAAAGTAACATCACATAATAAGGATACAGGTGGCTCTAAAGCCAATTCATATGCCATGCGTGATCTCCTGCCGACACTCCGTCGACACACTTAATGGTCCGTAGAACTTCACTTGTACACCCACCGACACCTTATCACCCTCACTGGCCAGTGTGACGCCCCGAAAAAAAAATGAGTTTGAGAACCCGGAAATTTTGTAATTTTCTAGGGTTTATTTTTTAATCGCCCGTTTTTCTACATTTTCTTGATTAGAAAAATTCCCCAGATAAAGTTTATGAGCAAAAATAGTTTTAAAATGATTTTACTAGTATTGGAGAGTTTTTAGAAAATTAAGAATATATAACGGACGTGGGACCCACAAGTGCGAAAAGTTCGGAAAAATTCGGCCAATTAGGTTAAATTCCGGATACTGTGTAAAATTTATCGGGTGTTAAGGGATAAGTAGAGGATGTGAATTGATTGATGTGAGAGGAAAAAGAAAAGATAAGATTGCATTTATGGAGGTGACAAGTGTCACCATTGTATTGGAAATAGCTTATGACTTACTATTCATTTTCTTGACTTTTTGACCAATTGCTTAAATATCTTAAAAATCACACAAAATTCATTCTTGTCTTCAACCTCTTGGCTGATTCTCTCTCTAGCAAAGAAGGAAGAAAAAACCTCTTCAAAGTTTGGCAATTATCTAGCTCAAATCCTCCAAAACACTTGCTTGATCTAGTTTCTACTCCCTAAAACCTCTTCTTTTAGTGATAGTGAGTTGTTTGGTGAAGTTGTTTGGAAGCTTAAGGTGACAAGTAGCTCTCCCTCTTGTTTTGCTAAGGTAAGTGGTGGATGAACACCTCTCCTTCCTCTAATGATGTTCAATTCATGATTAGTGGTGTTATAAGATGCAATTTCATGGATTATTTCTTGAGTTTGGTTGAATTGGTGAAGTTTTATTATTTTTGGGGATTTTTCTGTTTTCATAGGGATATGATTGGGTGGTCATGTATGATGATTGGAAATGATGTTTAATGACTCTAGGAGGTGGAAAAAGTGATTAAGTGCAATCAATTTCTGTTTTGGAAGAAATTTCAGAAAATTAGGTTTTGTAGTTCTTCATTCTGCCCGAATTTATTGCACCATGTTAGAGGCCGAATTGGACTTTGCTCAAAACATGAAAGTTGTAGGTATTGATGAGTTTGAAGTGCCTGTAAAATTTCAGGTCATTTGAATTAGTGTAGAGTGAGATATGCCGATTTTACTGTTACTGTTCTGGGTTGATCAGAATGCGAAAACTGCACTTGTAATTGGCCATTTTGACTGGAATTGCTTTGGATTTAGGTGTTGGTGTCTTCTGATGAAATGTATATGGATGTCTTAGCTACCATATGCCTTTGGAATTTCGGCATTTGGACCTGTATAGACTGAGTTATAGTAATTACAGCATTATGTGATTTGTAAACCTGTTTTTGGTGTTTCCGGTTGAGTATTTGGCACATTTGACCTAGTTGTGCTAGGATTTGGACTGAGTGGCCTTCTACATTATTGTAGACCTATCTCTTATCTTCGAAACGGTGGGTCTTGTACCTTCTTCCGACAATCATAACGCCTTTGGTACCATTACCGCAAAATGACGTCAAAACTGTTTTTCTGGTTTTGAGCTTAAGTTTCATTTCCGGATTTTTTTTCCCCCTAGCTTAACTTGCACTAGTATTACTTGGAGCTTGCTGAATGACTATGGATGAACTTGTTGTTGTGTGTGTACCTTTGGGACTGGCTGAGGAAATAATGAAGCCATGATGGCTGGAAAAGTTAGCAAATGTAGGGGAAGTGCTGTCCGAACTTTTAAAGGATTTGTTTGCATTGAGTTTGTGATCTAAGACTTGGGTTTGAGCAAGGCAATGATACATGATGGATGATTTCTGAGCCATTGAGGTGAGTGACCTCAAACTATTTCTGAAGTTACTTTTGTACCGTTTTCTTGCATTATTTACTTTTAAACTATTTCCAAAATTACTTTTGAACTGTTTTCTTGCATATCATGCGTGCTTACATATAAGTGTTCCTTGTTTGCTGTAATTCTTGACTTATTGGCTTGTTATTATTGATTGATAATGTGTTAAGTGCTTTCGATGATTGTTAAAACGAGTTTTCTAGGCGAGTGTGTACTTTATCGCACTCGACCTAAATAAATATGAAATTTTCAATGGTTAATGATTAAATGCTAGTTGTGCATGATGTAAGCCTTTGGGCTGAATTGGCCACTGCCCTTTGTTACCGATCGACTCGAGCCAGAAGCGGACTCGGTCGGGCGATATGGTGACCCTGGGTGAATTTGGTATACTCGAGTATTACCTTGTAGTCCGGCTACGTCCGGATGGGTGGAGTTCGGCCAACATCGGATGGGTGGAGTCCGGTCAACGTCCGGAAAAAGGGATGAACGAGGGTTTATTTATAAAAATGAAATTTTCAAATAATTGGAGGAATAAGGGGAAATGTCAGGGGAACGAACAAATGAATAGCTCCATGTGAGCGGTATCCTTTTAATGAATATGTTACTATCGCTTTCCATTGTAATTGTTTCTTGAATTATTGATTATTGATGGTTAATGTGTTGGCTTTGTTATGAAATTTCATGTTCGGAACCTTATTGAGATTTTAGCTCATTGAGCTTTGTGAAATTACCATGTGGTGTCATTTTCTGCTTTTGTTTTACTCTCACTGTGCAAATGTTGACCTGTAACAAAATTACATTTTTACCCCCGGTTACTTATTGAACTTCTAAAACATTACAATGATTTCACTGGCTCACGAGAGCAAAAATACGTACATCTGATTTCTGAACCATGACATCAATGAAATGAATTTTTGTGAAAACTATTTGATTACTGATTTTACTGGTTACTCACTGGGCTTTTAGCTCACCCCAAAAATATTTTATTTCCCCC
The DNA here is from genome assembly GCF_036785885.1 of Coffea arabica. NCBI lineage: Eukaryota > Viridiplantae > Streptophyta > Magnoliopsida > Gentianales > Rubiaceae > Coffea > Coffea arabica. Next base: position 12,537,789 of record NC_092326.1, read on the forward strand.
CCCCACAGGGCTCAAGGCGAAGGAAGGGCTTGTTGTGCTTATTCACGTGACTGGATGGCTTATATCGTGTACAGTTTAAGTTTGGATCTATTTTATGTACGAGTTGGTCTTGTATAAATATTTGAAATTGATATGGATGTAAGTATACATTCCACGATTGGAATCAGTTTCCGCTGCATTTGTGACATGTAATTATTGGAGACTTGGATGTATGTTTGTGGACCATGTGATGTATATTTGAGATTTATATTGTAATTCATTTGAGGATTGTAGTGATCGACTGAGTCCCGGCGAGAGTTGGGCTGGCGGCCCGCCGAACCCTCTGGTTCGCCTTAGGGGGAGGTGGGGCCGTCACAGCCAGTCACCTCACAAACTTGCCCGGGCGAACGAAATCACAAACTTGAGCTTGGGTCACAAGCTCGGGTCACAAACTTGGTCCACATACTCGGTGAACCGGATTCACAAACTTGGTGACCTCCAACCAGGTTGGACTGACTTCGACCAAGCCCTAACCGGCTCGAATAGTCCATCTAGGTCAAGAGCTCGCCCCAAACTCACAAACTTCACAAAATTATTCAAAATCACCCCGAGCCACAAGCTCAAGGGGTTTAGTTCTAAAATGATTCACATACATATGTCATGTACAAATATGTGCGTAAATTCGGGTTTAGAGCGAGTGCGATAAAGTACACCCTCGCCTAAGTACCCTCTTCATACATGTCGAAACACATAAGCAACTAACACATAAGAGCGGCCTGAATACTTACTCAAAATACAAATGTAGTACAAAAGTGGAAATCACTTCGTGTGTTGGCTAGTAGTGGGCCCCACCGGCTCCGCCTAGCTCACCACTGTCTGAAATAGAAGATTTTATCACATTATATCACAAACGGCTACTAACAGACCCAAAACAAACAAAACGGCAAAAGCCGACACACGCAAGTACGGAAACGGCAAAATTGGCACATGCAAGTGCGCGGAACGGCAAAAGGAAACGGCCAAATCTGCCATCTCAAACCGTTTTGATCAAAGATTAGGCTAGGAAAGTTGGATCAAAGTGAGCGAGATACTGTTTTGAAGCTATGAGAAAGGGCTACAAATCTCCTGAAGAAACTTTAATCTAGATCTGAATGGAAGCAGGTCAAAATTGTAGAAAACAATACCAGAAATTTACGTCTTAGGGTGACGAACAGGGTTGTTTGCTGGACCATAACTCCCATCTCACAAATCCAAATCAGGAAATTCCAAAGGCATTAGAAAGCTGAGACCTAAGACTAAAACTTTGATGTTTTGGCCAAGACCTGAATCCACTCAGAACAGAACAAAAATTGAGTGTCAAAATACCCGTCAGAACTGTCCAGATACAAGGCAGTTCTGACGATCGATCTTGTTTGGGTCATAACGGAAGCTACGGAACTTGGATTTCGACGCACTTTATACCTTTTCGAAGCCAAAACCAAGATCTACATTTCTTATGAAGGATTCACCACCCAGATCGTACGGTATCAAAACCGAAAAGTCACAGGCAGAAGCTAAACTAAAAACGCACAGAACCTGATGTTCAAACCAGGCTTGAGTATTTCATCTATTACTCATGATACCCTAATCCGTTTGACCTGAAATTTTACAGGAATATTCAGGACTTAAGGGTCTACAATGTTGAAGAAGGCCACTCAGTCCAATTTCGAGTGTAACTACGTCAAAAATGTCACATACTACACCAGAATCGCAAAACAGGTTCACAAACCGTATTCTAGTACAAACATCATAAAACAGCCTACATAAGTCCAAATCCAGAAATTCCAAAGCCATATGAAAGCTTAGAAACAGGGCTACATTTCATTAGAAGACAAGAACAACCAATTCTGAAGCATTCCAAACCAAAATAACCAATTACAATCGCAGTTCGGGTAGAAACAGGACAGCAAGGGTAAATCCATCTTTTCTCATTCTACACTACTCGGATTGACCTGAACTTTTGTAGGCACCTCTAAAATGTCATTCCCTACAACTTTCATGTTTTAATCCAAGACCAATTCGGCCTCTAACTAGGAGATACAAAACCAGACAGAATTGAAGAACAATGAAACCCTAATTCCCAATTTCTCTTCCAAAACAGAAATTTCTTGCAATTAACTACCATTCACACCAACTAGCTTCATTCTCAATCATTTCCAATCATCATACATAGCCACATAATATTAATCATATGTAACCAGCAAAAATCCCAAATAAATAGAATACTTCATCAATCTTAACTAAAATCAAGAAATAGTCCACCAAATCACACTTATAACAACCACAAGTCATTAATTAAGCATCTTTAGATAGAAGAGAGGGGTTCCATAGTCACTCACCTTAGAACCAAAGAAGAGAGATCACTTAGCACCTTAAGCTTCCAAACAACTTCACCACACAACTCACTATCACTCACTTAATGATTTCTATGGAACAAAAACAAGGTTAAGTGGTTGTATTCTTGGATTTGAGCAAGAGAGAATCAAGAAGTTGAAGAGGTTTTCTTTCTCCTTTCTTGAGAGAGAGGTTCGGCCAAGCTTAGAGAAGAAATGAGGAATTTTTAGTGATTTTTATGATTTATTTAGTCAATGGTAAGACAATGAATAGTAGTCTTACTTAAGGACTAATTCAAGGGTGACACTTGTCACCTCCATTAATGCAAGTCTATCACTTTGTTCCCTCTCACTCTAATCCATAAAGTATCCTCTAATTATCTCTTAGCACCCGATAAATTAAACCCAGTATCCGAAACTTAACCTAATCGGCCAAATTTTTTCGAACTTACCGCACTAGTGGGTCCCACGTCCGATATACATTCTTAATTTCTCAAAAACTAACCGATACTAGAAAAATCATCTAAAACCCATATTTACTCATAAAAATTATCCTGGGAATTTTTCTAATAAAGAAAATGTGGAAAAAGGCGGGCGATAAATAAAACTCCACTTAAGCTTTCTAATATTGTAACACTAGAGGTTTGCTAATCCAGAGTTTGCCAACCATTTTCAAACTTGTTAAACCTCTGTAAACTATAACGAATCCTATTTTTTCTTGTGCTAAAACAGACACTAGAATACCGCATAAACTAGGGTTTTATCATAAGCAAAGTCAGGGTTTTCAATCTTAGCCGAGCTTAGGGTTTCTCCTTAGCCCTAAAACCTTAATATCAACTTACGAACGGGCTGGGGCCTCACAATCTCCCCCACTTAGGACAATTTCATCCTCGAAATTGCAATCAACGATCTAAGGGTTGGAATACCCGAAATAATCAAAAGATCAAAAGGTGTACATATATATACAAGTCACCAAAATGTTCACAATATAATGCACCGTATACACCAAGAGACATTTCAAGTTAGACAAAGTCAAGTGCAGTAAGTACTATATATGTAGGTATTAACATACCACAAGTAAATGACATGTAGGGACAATGCAAGGGCAAAATGAAAGAAACGCGACTTGTCGTGCCACACTCAGTGAAACCACCCCCGTCCGGTTTCTTGCTCCACTTCCCAAGGTGCCCGTTGATATCTTGTACTCACTCTAGCCAGACAAAGCCTGTTCATGTTCCCAAAATGCTAGTCTCAAGTACTTAGCAGCGCCTAAACTCTGGAGTACTCAGGCACAAGAATCTGAAATAAAACAGTTCACATCTCGAGCTACAGTCCCAAGAGTAAACTATCTACAATCGAAATTCCTACCTGACGTACCTATCTATGATCCTCAGATACCATGAGAAAGGTTTAAGGCCTATAACATTTATGATCCATAACTTATGCTCGAACGAACACTTAGTCCTTCATACTTAGTCGCCACTTCATCCAGGCTCACTCTGCGCAGAGACCACGCGAAGCAGCTACAGGTTTTATCCCTCAATTGCTTAACTTTCAAATCAAATCAAATCCCACAGTCCGGCATCCTAAACTTTAGCCTAGGATACACTACAGAGATCTGAAACCTAAGCTCTGATACCAACTGTGACGACCCCACTTCTCCCAAGGGCGAACCCAAGGGTATCGGCGGGCCGCCTGCCTAGCTCGCGCCAGGACTCAAAACTTAAAACAATAAAAGCCAGAAAATTCAAAAGAGTTCTAGATACAATCCCAAAAGAGCTATAATTACATTCTCCAAAAGTACCTGCTCACATTATTACATCCTTATATTTACCACCAAAACCAAAATGTAGACCCTAAGGAGGGTCCTTATACAAACCACCAAAACAAAAACAAAAACAAACATACTATAAGTCCAACTATTACAATCAAACCTAACTATGCTAGTGTGTGTGCCAAAAGTCCCCACGTCGGCCCCTGCTAAGGAAAACAAAAGGAATGGGGTAAGCTATATGCTTAGTAAGTAAACAGGGGCAAAAGCGTAAATTTCACATAACAACAGTGACATAGTAAGAGTAAAGCAAAAGCAGAAAAGTAACATCACATAATAAGGATACAGGTGGCTCCAAAGCCAATTCATATGCCATGCGTGATCTCCTGCCGACACTCCGTCGACATACTTAATGGTCCGTAGAACTTCACTTGTACACCCACCGACACCTTATCACCCTCACTGTCCAGTGTGACGCCCCGAAAAAAAAGTGAGTTTGAGAACCCGGAAATTTTGTAATTTTCTAGGGTTTATTTTTTTAATCGCCCGTTTTTCTACATTTTCTTGATTAGAAAAATTCCCCAGATAAAGTTTATGAGCAAAAATAGTTTTAAAATGATTTTCCTAGTATTGGAGAGTTTTTAGAAAATTAAGAATATATAACGGACGTGGGACCCACAAGTGCGAAAAGTTCGGAAAAATTCGGCCAATTAGGTTAAATTCCGGATACTGTGTAAAATTTATCGGGTGTTAAGGGATAAGTAGAGGATGTGAATTGATTGATGTGAGAGGAAAAAGAAAAGATAAGATTGCATTTATGGAGGTGACAAGTGTCACCATTGTATTGGAAATAGCTTATGACTTACTATTCATTTTCTTGACTTTTTGACCAATTGCTTAAATATCTTAAAAATCACACAAAATTCATTCTTGTCTTCAACCTCTTGGCTGATTCTCTCTCTAGCAAAGAAGGAAGAAAAAACCTCTTCAAAGTTTGGCAATTATCTAGCTCAAATCCTCCAAAACACTTGCTTGATCTAGTTTCTACTCCATAAAACCTCTTCTTTTAGTGATAGTGAGTTGTTTGGTGAAGTTGTTTGGAAGCTTAAGGTGACAAGTAGCTCTCCCTCTTGTTTTGCTAAGGTAAGTGGTGGATGAACACCTCTCCTTCCTCTAATGATGTTCAATTCATGATTAGTGGTGTTATAAGATGCAATTTCATGGATTATTTCTTGAGTTTGGTTGAATTGGTGAAGTTTTATTATTTTTGGGGATTTTTCTGTTTTCATAGGGATATGATTGGGTGGTCATGTATGATGATTGGAAATGATGTTTAATGACTCTAGGAGGTGGAAAAAGTGATTAAGTGCAATCAATTTCTGTTTTGGAAGAAATTTCAGAAAATTAGGTTTTGTAGTTCTTCATTCTGCCCGAATTTATTGCACCATGTTAGAGGCGGAATTGGACTTTGCTCAAAACATGAAAGTTGTAGGTATTGATGAGTTTGAAGTGCCTGTAAAATTTCAGGTCATTTGAATTAGTGTAGAGTGAGATATGCCGATTTTACTGTTACTGTTCTGGGTTGATCAGAATGCGAAAACTGCACTTGTAATTGGCCATTTTGACTGGAATTGCTTTGGATTTAGGTGTTGGTGTCTTCTGATGAAATGTATATGGATGTCTTAGCTACCATATGCCTTTGGAATTTCGGCATTTGGACCTGTATAGACTGAGTTATAGTAATTACAGCATTATGTGATTTGTAAACCTGTTTTTGGTGTTTCCGGTTGAGTATTTGGCACATTTGACCTAGTTGTGCTAGGATTTGGACTGAGTGGCCTTCTACATTATTGTAGACCTATCTCTTATCTTCGAAACGGTGGGTCTTGTACCTTCTTCCGACAATCATAACGCCTTTGGTACCATTACCGCAAAATGACGTCAAAACTGTTTTTCTGGTTTTGAGCTTAAGTTTCATTTCCGGATTTTTTTTCCCCCTAGCTTAACTTGCACTAGTATTACTTGGAGCTTGCTGAATGACTATGGATGAACTTGTTGTTGTGTGTGTACCTTTGGGACTGGCTGAGGAAATAATGAAGCCATGATGGCTGGAAAAGTTAGCAAATGTAGGGGAAGTGCTGTCCGAACTTTTAAAGGATTTGTTTGCATTGAGTTTGTGATCTAAGACTTGGGTTTGAGCAAGGCAATGATACATGATGGATGATTTCTGAGCCATTGAGGTGAGTGACCTCAAACTATTTCTGAAGTTACTTTTGTACCGTTTTCTTGCATTATTTACTTTTAAACTATTTCCAAAATTACTTTTGAACTGTTTTCTTGCATATCATGCGTGCTTACATATAAGTGTTCCTTGTTTGCTGTAATTCTTGACTTATTGGCTTGTTATTATTGATTGATAATGTGTTAAGTGCTTTCGATGATTGTTAAAACGAGTTTTCTAGGCGAGTGTGTACTTTATCGCACTCGACCTAAATAAATATGAAATTTTCAATGGTTAATGATTAAATGCTAGTTGTGCATGATGTAAGCCTTTGGGCTGAATTGGCCACTGCCCTTTGTTACCGATCGACTCGAGCCAGAAGCGGACTCGGTCGGGCGATATGGTGACCCTGGGTGAATTTGGTATACTCGAGTATTACCTTGTAGTCCGGCTACGTCCGGATGGGTGGAGTCCGGCCAACGTCGGATGGGTGGAGTCCGGTCAACGTCCGGAAAAAGGGATGAACGAGGGTTTATTTATAAAAATGAAATTTTCAAATAATTGGAGGAATAAGGGGAAATGTCAGGGGAACGAACAAATGAATAGCTCCATGTGAGCGGTATCCTTTTAATGAATATGTTACTATCGCTTTCCATTGTAATTGTTTCTTGAATTATTGATTATTGATGGTTAATGTGTTGGCTTTGTTATGAAATTTCATGTTCGGAACCTTATTGAGATTTTAGCTCATTGAGCTTTGTGAAATTACCATGTGGTGTCATTTTCTGCTTTTGTTTTACTCTCACTGTGCAAATGTTGACCTGTAACAAAATTACATTTTTACCCCCGGTTACTTATTGAACTTCTAAAACATTACAATGATTTCACTGGCTCACGAGAGCAAAAATACGTACATCTGATTTCTGAACCATGACATCAATGAAATGAATTTTTGTGAAAACTATTTGATTACTGATTTTACTGGTTACTCACTGGGCTTTTAGCTCACCCCAAAAATATTTTATTTCCCCCCCCCACAGGGCTCAAGGCGAAGGAAGGGCTTGTTGTGCTTATTCACGTGACTGGATGGCTTATATCGTGTACAGTTTAAGTTTGGATCTATTTTATGTACGAGTTGGTCTTGTATAAATATTTGAAATTGATATGGATGTAAGTATACATTCCACGATTGGAATCAGTTTCCACTGCATTTGTGACATGTAATTATTGGAGACTTGGATGTATGTTTGTGGACCATGTGATGTATATTTGAGATTTATATTGTAATTCATTTGAGGATTGTAGTGATCGACTGAGTCCCGGCGAGAGTTGGGCTGGCGGCCCGCCGAACCCTCTGGTTCGCCTTAGGGGGAGGTGGGGCCGTCACAGCCAGTCACCTCACAAACTTGCCCGGGCGAACGAAATCACAAACTTGAGCTTGGGTCACAAGCTCAGGTCACAAACGTGGTCCACATACTCGGTGAACCGGATTCACAAACTTGGTGACCTCCAACCAGGTTGGACTGACTTCGACCAAGCCCTAACCGGCTCGAATAGTCCATCTAGGTCAAGAGCTCGCCCCAAACTCACAAACTTCACAAAATTATTCAAAATCACCCCGAGCCACAAGCTCAAGGGGTTTAGTTCTAAAATGATTCACATACATATGTCATGTACAAATATGTGCGTAAATTCGGGTTTAGAGCGAGTGCGATAAAGTACACCCTCGCCTAAGTACCCTCTTCATACATGTCGAAACACATAAGCAACTAACACATAAGAGCGGCCTGAATACTTACTCAAAATACAAATGTAGTACAAAAGTGGAAATCACTTCGTGTGTTGGCTAGTAGTGGGCCCCACCGGCTCCGCCTAGCTCACCACTGTCTGAAATAGAAGATTTTATCACATTATATCACAAACGGCTACTAACAGACCCAAAACAAACAAAACGGCAAAAGCCGACACACGCAAGTACGGAAACGGTAAAATTGGCACATGCAAGTGCGCGGAACGGCAAAAGGAAACGGCCAAATCTGCTATCTCAAACCGTTTTGATCAAAGATTAGGCTAGGAAAGTTGGATCAAAGTGAGCGAGATACTGTTTTGAAGCTATGAGAAAGGGCTACAAATCTCCTGAAGAAACTTTAATCTAGATCTGAATGGAAGCAGGTCAAAATTGTAGAAAACAATACCAGAAATTTACGTCTTAGGGTGACGAACAGGGTTGTTTGCTGGACCATAACTCCCAGCTCACAAATCCAAATCAGGGAATTCCAAAGGCATTAGAAAGCTGAGACCTAAGACTAAAACTTTGATGTTTTGGCCAAGACCTGAATCCACTCAGAACAGAACAAAAATTGAGTGTCAAAATACCCGTCAGAACTGTCCAGATACAAGGCAGTTCTGACGATCGATCTTGTTTGGGTCATAACGGAAGCTACGGAACTTGGATTTCGACGCACTTTATACCTTTTCGAAGCCAAAACCAAGATCTACATTTCTTATGAAGGATTCACCACCCAGATCGTACGGTATCAAAACCGAAAAGTCACAGGCAGAAGCTAAACTAAAAACGCACAGAACCTGATGTTCAAACCAGGCTTGAGTATTTCATCTATTACTCATGATACCCTAATCCGTTTGACCTGAAATTTTACAGGCATATTCAGGACTTAAGGGTCTACAATGTTGAAGAAGGCCACTCAGTCCAATTTCGAGTGTAACTACGTCAAAAATGTCACATACTACACCAGAATCGCAAAACAGGTTCACAAACCGTATTCTAGTACAAACATCATAAAATAGCCTACATAAGTCCAAATCCAGAAATTCCAAAGCCATATGAAAGCTTAGAAACAGGGCTACATTTCATTAGAAGACCAGAACAACCAATTCTGAAGCATTCCAAACCAAAATAACCAATTACAATCGCAGTTCGGGTAGAAACAGGACAGCAAGGGTAAATCCATCTTTTCTCATTCTACACTACTCGGATTGACCTGAACTTTTGTAGGCACCTCTAAAATGTCATTCCCTACAACTTTCATGTTTTAATCCAAGACCAATTCGGCCTCTAACTAGGAGATACAAAACCAGACAGAATTGAAGAACAATGAAACCCTAATTCCCAATTTCTCTTCCAAAACAGAAATTTCTTGCAATTAACTACCATTCACACCAACTAGCTTCATTCTCAATCATTTCCAATCATCATACATAGCCACATAATATTAATCATATGCAACCAGCAAAAATCCCAAATAAATAGAATACTTCATCAATCTTAACTAAAATCAAGAAATAGTCCACCAAATCACACTTATAACAACCACAAGTCATTAATTAAGCATCTTTAGATAGAAGAGAGGGGTTCCATAGTCACTCACCTTAGAACCAAAGAAGAGAGATCACTTAGCACCTTAAGCTTCCAAACAACTTCACCACACAACTCACTATCACTCACTTAATGATTTCTATGGAACAAAAACAAGGTTAAGTGGTTGTATTCTTGGATTTGAGCAAGAGAGAATCAAGAAGTTGAACAGGTTTTCTTTCTCCTTTCTTGAGAGAGAGGTTCGGCCAAGCTTAGAGAAGAAATGAGGAATTTTTAGTGATTTTTATGATTTATTTAGTCAATGGTAAGACAATGAATAGTAGTCTTACTTAAGGACTAATTCAAGGGTGACACTTGTCACCTCCATTAATGCAAGTCTATCACTTTGTTCCCTCTCACTCTAATCCATAAAGTATCCTCTAATTATCTCTTAGCACCCGATAAATTAAACCCAGTATCCGAAACTTAACCAAATCGGCCAAATTTTTCCGAACTTACCGCACTAGTGGGTCCCACGTCCGATATACGTTCTTAATTTCTCAAAAACTAACCGATACTAGAAAAATCATCTAAAACCCATATTTACTCATAAAAATTATCCTGGGAATTTTTCTAATAAAGAAAATGTGGAAAAAGGCGGGCGATAAATAAAACTCCACTTAAGCTTTCTAATATTGTAACACTAGAGGTTTGCTAATCCAGAGTTTGCCAACCATTTTCAAACTTGTTAAACCTCTGTAAACTATAACGAATCCTATTTTTTCTTGTGCTAAAATAGACACTAGAATACCGCATAAACTAGGGTTTTATCATAAGCAAAGTCAGGGTTTTCAATCTTAGCCGAGCTTAGGGTTTCTCCTTAGCCCTAAAACCTTAATATCAACTTACGAACGGGCTGGGGCCTCACAATCTCCCCCACTTAGGACAATTTCGTCCTCGAAATTGCAATCAACGATCTAAGGGTTGGAATACCCGAAATAATCAAAAGATCAAAAGGTGTACATATATATACAAGTCACCAAAATGTTCACAATATAATGCACCATATACACCAAGAGACATTTCAAGTTAGACAAAGTCAAGTGCAGTAAGTACTATATATGTAGGTATTAACATACCACAAGTAAATGACATGTAGGGACAATGCAAGGGCAAAATGAAAGAAACGCGACTTGTCGTGCCACATTCAGTGAAACCACCCCCGTCCGGTTTCTTGCTCCACTTCCCAAGGTGCCCGTTGATATCTTGTACTCACTCTAGCCAGACAAAGCCTGTTCATGTTCCCAAAATGCTAGTCTCAAGTACTTAGCAGCGCCTAAACTCTGGAGTACTCAGGCACAAGAATCTGAAATAAAACAGTTCACATCTCGAGCTACAGTCCCAAGAGTAAACTATCTACAATCGAAATTCCTACCTGACGTACCTATCTATGGTCCTCAGATACCATGAGAAAGGTTTAAGGCCTATAACATTTATGATCCATAACTTATGCTCGAACGAACACTTAGTCCTTCATACTTAGTCGCCACTTCATCCAGGCTCACTCTGCGCAGAGACCACGCGAAGCAGCTACAGGTTTTATCCCTCAATTGCTTAACTTTCAAATCAAATCAAATCCCACAGTCCGGCATCCTAAACTTTAGCCTAGGATACACTACAGAGATCTGAAACCTAAGCTCTGATACCAACTGTGACGACCCCACTTCTCCCAAGGGCGAACCCAAGGGTATCGGCGGGCCGCCTGCCTAGCTCGCGCCAGGACTCAAAACTTAAAACAATAAAAGCCAGAAAATTCAAAAGAGTTCTAGATACAATCCCAAAAGAGTTATAATTACATTCTCCAAAAGTACCTGCTCACACTATTACATCCTTATATTTACCACCAAAACCAAAATGTAGACCCTAAGGAGGGTCCTTATACAAACCACCAAAACAAAAACAAAAACAAACATACTATAAGTCCAACTATTACAATCAAACCTAACTATGCTAGTGTGTGTGCCAAAAGTCCCCACGTCGGCCCTTGCTAAGGAAAACAAAAGGAATGGGGTAAGCTATATGCTTAGTAAGTAAACAGGGGCAAAAGCGTAAATTTCACATAACAACAGTGACATAGTAAGAGTAAAGCAAAAGCAGAAAAGTAACATCACATAATAAGGATACAGGTGGCTCCAAAGCCAATTCATATGCCATGCGTGATCTCCTGCCGACACTCCGTCGACACACTTAATGGTCCGTAGAACTTCACTTGTACACCCACCGACACCTTATCACCCTCACTGGCCAGTCACCTCACAAACTTGCCCGGGCGAACGAAATCACAAACTTGAGCTTGGGTCACAAGCTCGGGTCACAAACTTGGTCCACATACTCGGTGAACCGGATTCACAAACTTGGTGACCTCCAACCAGGTTGGACTGACTTCGACCAAGCCCTAACCGGCTCGAATAGTCCATCTAGGTCAAGAGCTCGCCCCAAACTCACAAACTTCACAAAATTATTCAAAATCACCCCGAGCCACAAGCTCAAGGGGTTTAGTTCTAAAATGATTCACATACATATGTCATGTACAAATATGTGCGTAAATTCGGGTTTAGAGCGAGTGCGATAAAGTACACCCTCGCCTAAGTACCCTCTTCATACATGTCGAAACACATAAGCAACTAACACATAAGAGCGGCCTGAATACTTACTCAAAATACAAATGTAGTACAAAAGTGGAAATCACTTCGTGTGTTGGCTAGTAGTGGGCCCCACCGGCTCCGCCGAGCTCACCACTGTCTGAAATAGAAGATTTTATCACATTATATCACAAACGGCTACTAACAGACCCAAAACAAGCAAAACGGCAAAAGCCGACACACGCAAGTACGGAAACGGCAAAATTGGCGCATGCAAGTGCGCGGAACGGCAAAAGGAAACGGCCAAATCTGCCATCTCAAACCGTTTTGATCAAAGATTAGGCTAGGAAAGTTGGATCAAAGTGAGCGAGATACTGTTTTGAAGCTATGAGAAAGGGCTACAAATCTCCTGAAGAAAGTTTAATCTAGATCTGAATGGAAGCAGGTCAAAATTGTAGAAAACAATACCAGAAATTTACGTCTTAGGGTGACGAACAGGGTTGTTTGCTGGACCATAACTCCCAGCTCACAAATCCAAATCAGGAAATTCCAAAGGAATTAGAAAGCTGAGACCTAAGACTAAAACTTTGATGTTTTGGCCAAGACCTGAATCCACTCAGAACAGAACAAAAATTGAGTGTCAAAATACCCGTCAGAACTGTCCAGATACAAGGCAGTTCTGACGATCGATCTTGTTTGGGTCATAACGGAAGCTACGGAACTTGGATTTCGACGCACTTTATACCTTTTCGAAGCCAAAACCAAGATCTACATTTCTTATGAAGGATTCACCACCCAGATCGTACGGTATCAAAACCGAAAAGTCACAGGCAGAAGCTAAACTAAAAACGCACAGAACCTGATGTTCAAACCAGGCTTGAGTATTTCATCTATTACTCATGATACCCTAATCCGTTTGACCTGAAATTTTACAGGCATATTCAGGACTTAAGGGTCTACAATGTTGAAGAAGGCCACTCAGTCCAATTTCGAGTGTAACTACGTCAAAAATGTCACATACTACACCAGAATCGCAAAACAGGTTCACAAACCGTATTCTAGTACAAACATCATAAAACAGCCTACATAAGTCCAAATCCAGAAATTCCAAAGCCATATGAAAGCTTAGAAACAGGGCTACATTTCATTAGAAGACCAGAACAACCAATTCTGAAGCATTCCAAACCAAAATAACCAATTACAATCGCAGTTCGGGTAGAAACAGGACAGCAAGGGTAAATCCATCTTTTCTCATTCTACACTACTCGGATTGACCTGAACTTTTGTAGGCACCTCTAAAATGTCATTCCCTACAACTTTCATGTTTTAATCCAAGACCAATTCGGCCTCTAACTAGGAGATACAAAACCAGACAGAATTGAAGAACAATGAAACCCTAATTCCCAATTTCTCTTCCAAAACAGAAATTTCTTGCAATTAACTACCATTCACACCAACTAGCTTCATTCTCAATCATTTCCAATCATCATACATAGCCACATAATATTAATCATATGCAACCAGCAAAAATCCCAAATAAATAGAATACTTCATCAATCTTAACTAAAATCAAGAAATAGTCCACCAAATCACACTTATAACAACCACAAGTCATTAATTAAGCATCTTTAGATAGAAGAGAGGGGTTCCATAGTCACTCACCTTAGAACCAAAGAAGAGAGATCACTTAGCACCTTAAGCTTCCAAACAACTTCACCACACAACTCACTATCACTCACTTAATGATTTCTATGGAACAAAAACAAGGTTAAGTGGTTGTATTCTTGGATTTGAGCAAGAGAGAATCAAGAAGTTGAAGAGGTTTTCTTTCTCCTTTCTTGAGAGAGAGGTTCGGCCAAGCTTAGAGAAGAAATGAGGAATTTTTAGTGATTTTTATGATTTATTTAGTCAATGGTAAGACAATGAATAGTAGTCTTACTTAAGGACTAATTCAAGGGTGACACTTGTCACCTCCATTAATGCAAGTCTATCACTTTGTTCCCTCTCACTCTAATCCATAAAGTATCCTCTAATTATCTCTTAGCACCCGATAAATTAAACCCAGTATCCGAAACTTAACCTAATCGGCCAAATTTTTCCGAACTTACCGCACTAGTGGGTCCCACGTCCGATATACGTTCTTAATTTCTCAAAAACTAACCGATACTAGAAAAATCATCTAAAACCCATATTTACTCATAAAAATTATCCTGGGAATTTTTCTAATAAAGAAAATGTGGAAAAAGGCGGGCGATAAATAAAACTCCACTTAAGCTTTCTAATATTGTAACACTAGAGGTTTGCTAATCCAGAGTTTGCCAACCATTTTCAAACTTGTTAAACCTCTGTAAACTATAACGAATCCTATTTTTTCTTGTGCTAAAACAGACACTAGAATACCGCATAAACTAGGGTTTTATCATAAGCAAAGTCAGGGTTTTCAATCTTAGCCGAGCTTAGGGTTTCTCCTTAGCCCTAAAACCTTAATATCAACTTACGAACGGGCTGGGGCCTCACAATCTCCCCCACTTAGGACAATTTCGTCCTCGAAATTGCAATCAACGATCTAAGGGTTGGAATACCCGAAATAATCAAAAGATCAAAAGGTGTACATATATATACAAGTCACCAAAATGTTCACAATATAATGCACCATATACACCAAGAGACATTTCAAGTTAGACAAAGTCAAGTGCAGTAAGTACTATATATGTAGGTATTAACATACCACAAGTAAATGACATGTAGGGACAATGCAAGGGCAAAATGAAAGAAACGCGACTTGTCGTGCCACACTCAGTGAAACCACCCCCGTCCGGTTTCTTGCTCCACTTCCCAAGGTGCCCGTTGATATCTTGTACTCACTCTAGCCAGACAAAGCCTGTTCATGTTCCCAAAATGCTAGTCTCAAGTACTTAGCAGCGCCTAAACTCTGGAGTACTCAGGCACAAGAATCTGAAATAAAACAGTTCACATCTCGAGCTACAGTCCCAAGAGTAAACTATCTACAATCGAAATTCCTACCTGACGTACCTATCTATGGTCCTCAGATACCATGAGAAAGGTTTAAGGCCTATAACATTTATGATCCATAACTTATGCTCGAACGAACACTTAGTCCTTCATACTTAGTCGCCACTTCATTCAGGCTCACTCTGCGCAGAGACCACGCGAAGCAGCTACAGGTTTTATCCCTCAATTGCTTAACTTTCAAATCAAATCAAATCCCACAGTCCGGCATCCTAAACTTTAGCCTAGGATACACTACAGAGATCTGAAACCTAAGCTCTGATACCAACTGTGACGACCCCACTTCTCCCAAGGGCGAACCCAAGGGTATCGGCGGGCCGCCTGCCTAGCTCGCGCCAGGACTCAAAACTTAAAACAATAAAAGCCAGAAAATTCAAAAGAGTTCTAGATACAATCCCAAAAGAGTTATAATTACATTCTCCAAAAGTACCTGCTCACACTATTACATCCTTATATTTACCACCAAAACCAAAATGTAGACCCTAAGGAGGGTCCTTATACAAACCACCAAAACAAAAACAAAAACAAACATACTATAAGTCCAACTATTACAATCAAACCTAACTATGCTAGTGTGTGTGCCAAAAGTCCCCACGTCGGCCCTTGCTAAGGAAAACAAAAGGAATGGGGTAAGCTATATGCTTAGTAAGTAAACAGGGGCAAAAGCGTAAATTTCACATAACAACAGTGACATAGTAAGAGTAAAGCAAAAGCAGAAAAGTAACATCACATAATAAGGATACAGGTGGCTCCAAAGCCAATTCATATGCCATGCGTGATCTCCTGCCGACACTCCGTCGACACACTTAATGGTCCGTAGAACTTCACTTGTACACCCACCGACACCTTATCACCCTCACTGGCCAGTCACCTCACAAACTTGCCCGGGCGAACGAAATCACAAACTTGAGCTTGGGTCACAAGCTCGGGTCACAAACTTGGTCCACATACTCGGTGAACCGGATTCACAAACTTGGTGACCTCCAACCAGGTTGGACTGACTTCGACCAAGCCCTAACCGGCTCGAATAGTCCATCTAGGTCAAGAGCTCGCCCCAAACTCACAAACTTCACAAAATTATTCAAAATCACCCCGAGCCACAAGCTCAAGGGGTTTAGTTCTAAAATGATTCACATACATATGTCATGTACAAATATGTGCGTAAATTCGGGTTTAGAGCGAGTGCGATAAAGTACACCCTCGCCTAAGTACCCTCTTCATACATGTCGAAACACATAAGCAACTAACACATAAGAGCGGCCTGAATACTTACTCAAAATACAAATGTAGTACAAAAGTGGAAATCACTTCGTGTGTTGGCTAGTAGTGGGCCCCACCGGCTCCGCCGAGCTCACCACTGTCTGAAATAGAAGATTTTATCACATTATATCACAAACGGCTACTAACAGACCCAAAACAAGCAAAACGGCAAAAGCCGACACACGCAAGTACGGAAACGGCAAAATTGGCACATGCAAGTGCGCGGAACGGCAAAAGGAAACGGCCAAATCTGCCATCTCAAACCGTTTTGATCAAAGATTAGGCTAGGAAAGTTGGATCAAAGTGAGCGAGATACTGTTTTGAAGCTATGAGAAAGGGCTACAAATCTCCTGAAGAAAGTTTAATCTAGATCTGAATGGAAGCAGGTCAAAATTGTAGAAAACAATACCAGAAATTTACGTCTTAGGGTGACGAACAGGGTTGTTTGCTGGACCATAACTCCCAGCTCACAAATCCAAATCAGGAAATTCCAAAGGAATTAGAAAGCTGAGACCTAAGACTAAAACTTTGATGTTTTGGCCAAGACCTGAATCCACTCAGAACAGAACAAAAATTGAGTGTCAAAATACCCGTCAGAACTGTCCAGATACAAGGCAGTTCTGACGATCGATCTTGTTTGGGTCATAACGGAAGCTACGGAACTTGGATTTCGACGCACTTTATACCTTTTCGAAGCCAAAACCAAGATCTACATTTCTTATGAAGGATTCACCACCCAGATCGTACGGTATCAAAACCGAAAAGTCACAGGCAGAAGCTAAACTAAAAACGCACAGAACCTGATGTTCAAACCAGGCTTGAGTATTTCATCTATTACTCATGATACCCTAATCCGTTTGACCTGAAATTTTACAGGCATATTCAGGACTTAAGGGTCTACAATGTTGAAGAAGGCCACTCAGTCCAATTTCGAGTGTAACTACGTCAAAAATGTCACATACTACACCAGAATCGCAAAACAGGTTCACAAACCGTATTCTAGTACAAACATCATAAAACAGCCTACATAAGTCCAAATCCAGAAATTCCAAAGCCATATGAAAGCTTAGAAACAGGGCTACATTTCATTAGAAGACCAGAACAACCAATTCTGAAGCATTCCAAACCAAAATAACCAATTACAATCGCAGTTCGGGTAGAAACAGGACAGCAAGGGTAAATCCATCTTTTCTCATTCTACACTACTCGGATTGACCTGAACTTTTGTAGGCACCTCTAAAATGTCATTCCCTACAACTTTCATGTTTTAATCCAAGACCAATTCGGCCTCTAACTAGGAGATACAAAACCAGACAGAATTGAAGAACAATGAAACCCTAATTCCCAATTTCTCTTCCAAAACAGAAATTTCTTGCAATTAACTACCATTCACACCAACTAGCTTCATTCTCAATCATTTCCAATCATCATACATAGCCACATAATATTAATCATATGTAACCAGCAAAAATCCCAAATAAATAGAATACTTCATCAATCTTAACTAAAATCAAGAAATAGTCCACCAAATCACACTTATAACAACCACAAGTCATTAATTAAGCATCTTTAGATAGAAGAGAGGGGTTCCATAGTCACTCACCTTAGAACCAAAGAAGAGAGATCACTTAGCACCTTAAGCTTCCAAACAACTTCACCACACAACTCACTATCACTCACTTAATGATTTCTATGGAACAAAAACAAGGTTAAGTGGTTGTATTCTTGGATTTGAGCAAGAGAGAATCAAGAAGTTGAAGAGGTTTTCTTTCTCCTTTCTTGAGAGAGAGGTTCGGCCAAGCTTAGAGAAGAAATGAGGAATTTTTAGTGATTTTTATGATTTATTTAGTCAATGGTAAGACAATGAATAGTAGTCTTACTTAAGGACTAATTCAAGGGTGACACTTGTCACCTCCATTAATGCAAGTCTATCACTTTGTTCCCTCTCACTCTAATCCATAAAGTATCCTCTAATTATCTCTTAGCACCCGATAAATTAAACCCAGTATCCGAAACTTAACCTAATCGGCCAAATTTTTTCGAACTTACCGCACTAGTGGGTCCCACGTCCGATATACGTTCTTAATTTCTCAAAAACTAACCGATACTAGAAAAATCATCTAAAACCCATATTTACTCATAAAAATTATCCTGGGAATTTTTCTAATAAAGAAAATGTGGAAAAAGGCGGGCGATAAATAAAACTCCACTTAAGCTTTCTAATATTGTAACACTAGAGGTTTGCTAATCCAGAGTTTGCCAACCATTTTCAAACTTGTTAAACCTCTGTAAACTATAACGAATCCTATTTTTTCTTGTGCTAAAACAGACACTAGAATACCGCATAAACTAGGGTTTTATCATAAGCAAAGTCAGGGTTTTCAATCTTAGCCGAGCTTAGGGTTTCTCCTTAGCCCTAAAACCTTAATATCAACTTACGAACGGGCTGGGGCCTCACAATCTCCCCCACTTAGGACAATTTCGTCCTCGAAATTGCAATCAACGATCTAAGGGTTGGAATACCCGAAATAATCAAAAGATCAAAAGGTGTACATATATATACAAGTCACCAAAATGTTCACAATATAATGCACCATATACACCAAGAGACATTTCAAGTTAGACAAAGTCAAGTGCAGTAAGTACTATATATGTAGGTATTAACATACCACAAGTAAATGACATGTAGGGACAATGCAAGGGCAAAATGAAAGAAACGCGACTTGTCGTGCCACACTCAGTGAAACCACCCCCGTCCGGTTTCTTGCTCCACTTCCCAAGGTGCCCGTTGATATCTTGTACTCACTCTAGCCAGACAAAGCCTGTTCATGTTCCCAAAATGCTAGTCTCAAGTACTTAGCAGCGCCTAAACTCTGGAGTACTCAGGCACAAGAATCTGAAATAAAACAGTTCACATCTCGAGCTACAGTCCCAAGAGTAAACTATCTACAATCGAAATTCCTACCTGACGTACCTATCTATGGTCCTCAGATACCATGAGAAAGGTTTAAGGCCTATAACATTTATGATCCATAACTTATGCTCGAACGAACACTTAGTCCTTCATACTTAGTCGCCACTTCATTCAGGCTCACTCTGCGCAGAGACCACGCGAAGCAGCTACAGGTTTTATCCCTCAATTGCTTAACTTTCAAATCAAATCAAATCCCACAGTCCGGCATCCTAAACTTTAGCCTAGGATACACTACAGAGATCTGAAACCTAAGCTCTGATACCAACTGTGACGACCCCACTTCTCCCAAGGGCGAACCCAAGGGTATCGGCGGGCCGCCTGCCTAGCTCGCGCCAGGACTCAAAACTTAAAACAATAAAAGCCAGAAAATTCAAAAGAGTTCTAGATACAATCCCAAAAGAGTTATAATTACATTCTCCAAAAGTACCTGCTCACACTATTACATCCTTATATTTACCACCAAAACCAAAATGTAGACCCTAAGGAGGGTCCTTATACAAACCACCAAAACAAAAACAAAAACAAACATACTATAAGTCCAACTATTACAATCAAACCTAACTATGCTAGTGTGTGTGCCAAAAGTCCCCACGTCGGCCCTTGCTAAGGAAAACAAAAGGAATGGGGTAAGCTATATGCTTAGTAAGTAAACAGGGGCAAAAGCGTAAATTTCACATAACAACAGTGACATAGTAAGAGTAAAGCAAAAGCAGAAAAGTAACATCACATAATAAGGATACAGGTGGCTCCAAAGCCAATTCATATGCCATGCGTGATCTCCTGCCGACACTCCGTCGACACACTTAATGGTCCGTAGAACTTCACTTGTACACCCACCGACACCTTATCACCCTCACTGGCCAGTCACCTCACAAACTTGCCCGGGCGAACGAAATCACAAACTTGAGCTTGGGTCACAAGCTCGGGTCACAAACTTGGTCCACATACTCGGTGAACCGGATTCACAAACTTGGTGACCTCCAACCAGGTTGGACTGACTTCGACCAAGCCCTAACCGGCTCGAATAGTCCATCTAGGTCAAGAGCTCGCCCCAAACTCACAAACTTCACAAAATTATTCAAAATCACCCCGAGCCACAAGCTCAAGGGGTTTAGTTCTAAAATGATTCACATACATATGTCATGTACAAATATGTGCGTAAATTCGGGTTTAGAGCGAGTGCGATAAAGTACACCCTCGCCTAAGTACCCTCTTCATACATGTCGAAACACATAAGCAACTAACACATAAGAGCGGCCTGAATACTTACTCAAAATACAAATGTAGTACAAAAGTGGAAATCACTTCGTGTGTTGGCTAGTAGTGGGCCCCACCGGCTCCGCCGAGCTCACCACTGTCTGAAATAGAAGATTTTATCACATTATATCACAAACGGCTACTAACAGACCCAAAACAAGCAAAACGGCAAAAGCCGACACACGCAAGTACGGAAACGGCAAAATTGGCACATGCAAGTGCGCGGAACGGCAAAAGGAAACGGCCAAATCTGCCATCTCAAACCGTTTTGATCAAAGATTAGGCTAGGAAAGTTGGATCAAAGTGAGCGAGATACTGTTTTGAAGCTATGAGAAAGGGCTACAAATCTCCTGAAGAAAGTTTAATCTAGATCTGAATGGAAGCAGGTCAAAATTGTAGAAAACAATACCAGAAATTTACGTCTTAGGGTGACGAACAGGGTTGTTTGCTGGACCATAACTCCCAGCTCACAAATCCAAATCAGGAAATTCCAAAGGAATTAGAAAGCTGAGACCTAAGACTAAAACTTTGATGTTTTGGCCAAGACCTGAATCCACTCAGAACAGAACAAAAATTGAGTGTCAAAATACCCGTCAGAACTGTCCAGATACAAGGCAGTTCTGACGATCGATCTTGTTTGGGTCATAACGGAAGCTACGGAACTTGGATTTCGACGCACTTTATACCTTTTCGAAGCCAAAACCAAGATCTACATTTCTTATGAAGGATTCACCACCCAGATCGTACGGTATCAAAACCGAAAAGTCACAGGCAGAAGCTAAACTAAAAACGCACAGAACCTGATGTTCAAACCAGGCTTGAGTATTTCATCTATTACTCATGATACCCTAATCCGTTTGACCTGAAATTTTACAGGCATATTCAGGACTTAAGGGTCTACAATGTTGAAGAAGGCCACTCAGTCCAATTTCGAGTGTAACTACGTCAAAAATGTCACATACTACACCAGAATCGCAAAACAGGTTCACAAACCGTATTCTAGTACAAACATCATAAAACAGCCTACATAAGTCCAAATCCAGAAATTCCAAAGCCATATGAAAGCTTAGAAACAGGGCTACATTTCATTAGAAGACCAGAACAACCAATTCTGAAGCATTCCAAACCAAAATAACCAATTACAATCGCAGTTCGGGTAGAAACAGGACAGCAAGGGTAAATCCATCTTTTCTCATTCTACACTACTCGGATTGACCTGAACTTTTGTAGGCACCTCTAAAATGTCATTCCCTACAACTTTCATGTTTTAATCCAAGACCAATTCGGCCTCTAACTAGGAGATACAAAACCAGACAGAATTGAAGAACAATGAAACCCTAATTCCCAATTTCTCTTCCAAAACAGAAATTTCTTGCAATTAACTACCATTCACACCAACTAGCTTCATTCTCAATCATTTCCAATCATCATACATAGCCACATAATATTAATCATATGCAACCAGCAAAAATCCCAAATAAATAGAATACTTCATCAATCTTAACTAAAATCAAGAAATAGTCCACCAAATCACACTTATAACAACCACAAGTCATTAATTAAGCATCTTTAGATAGAAGAGAGGGGTTCCATAGTCACTCACCTTAGAACCAAAGAAGAGAGATCACTTAGCACCTTAAGCTTCCAAACAACTTCACCACACAACTCACTATCACTCACTTAATGATTTCTATGGAACAAAAACAAGGTTAAGTGGTTGTATTCTTGGATTTGAGCAAGAGAGAATCAAGAAGTTGAAGAGGTTTTCTTTCTCCTTTCTTGAGAGAGAGGTTCGGCCAAGCTTAGAGAAGAAATGAGGAATTTTTAGTGATTTTTATGATTTATTTAGTCAATGGTAAGACAATGAATAGTAGTCTTACTTAAGGACTAATTCAAGGGTGACACTTGTCACCTCCATTAATGCAAGTCTATCACTTTGTTCCCTCTCACTCTAATCCATAAAGTATCCTCTAATTATCTCTTAGCACCCGATAAATTAAACCCAGTATCCGAAACTTAACCTAATCGGCCAAATTTTTCCGAACTTACCGCACTAGTGGGTCCCACGTCCGATATACGTTCTTAATTTCTCAAAAACTAACCGATACTAGAAAAATCATCTAAAACCCATATTTACTCATAAAAATTATCCTGGGAATTTTTCTAATAAAGAAAATGTGGAAAAAGGCGGGCGATAAATAAAACTCCACTTAAGCTTTCTAATATTGTAACACTAGAGGTTTGCTAATCCAGAGTTTGCCAACCATTTTCAAACTTGTTAAACCTCTGTAAACTATAACGAATCCTATTTTTTCTTGTGCTAAAACAGACACTAGAATACCGCATAAACTAGGGTTTTATCATAAGCAAAGTCAGGGTTTTCAATCTTAGCCGAGCTTAGGGTTTCTCCTTAGCCCTAAAACCTTAATATCAACTTACGAACGGGCTGGGGCCTCACAATCTCCCCCACTTAGGACAATTTCGTCCTCGAAATTGCAATCAACGATCTAAGGGTTGGAATACCCGAAATAATCAAAAGATCAAAAGGTGTACATATATATACAAGTCACCAAAATGTTCACAATATAATGCACCATATACACCAAGAGACATTTCAAGTTAGACAAAGTCAAGTGCAGTAAGTACTATATATGTAGGTATTAACATACCACAAGTAAATGACATGTAGGGACAATGCAAGGGCAAAATGAAAGAAACGCGACTTGTCGTGCCACACTCAGTGAAACCACCCCCGTCCGGTTTCTTGCTCCACTTCCCAAGGTGCCCGTTGATATCTTGTACTCACTCTAGCCAGACAAAGCCTGTTCATGTTCCCAAAATGCTAGTCTCAAGTACTTAGCAGCGCCTAAACTCTGGAGTACTCAGGCACAAGAATCTGAAATAAAACAGTTCACATCTCGAGCTACAGTCCCAAGAGTAAACTATCTACAATCGAAATTCCTACCTGACGTACCTATCTATGGTCCTCAGATACCATGAGAAAGGTTTAAGGCCTATAACATTTATGATCCATAACTTATGCTCGAACGAACACTTAGTCCTTCATACTTAGTCGCCACTTCATTCAGGCTCACTCTGCGCAGAGACCACGCGAAGCAGCTACAGGTTTTATCCCTCAATTGCTTAACTTTCAAATCAAATCAAATCCCACAGTCCGGCATCCTAAACTTTAGCCTAGGATACACTACAGAGATCTGAAACCTAAGCTCTGATACCAACTGTGACGACCCCACTTCTCCCAAGGGCGAACCCAAGGGTATCGGCGGGCCGCCTGCCTAGCTCGCGCCAGGACTCAAAACTTAAAACAATAAAAGCCAGAAAATTCAAAAGAGTTCTAGATACAATCCCAAAAGAGTTATAATTACATTCTCCAAAAGTACCTGCTCACACTATTACATCCTTATATTTACCACCAAAACCAAAATGTAGACCCTAAGGAGGGTCCTTATACAAACCACCAAAACAAAAACAAAAACAAACATACTATAAGTCCAACTATTACAATCAAACCTAACTATGCTAGTGTGTGTGCCAAAAGTCCCCACGTCGGCCCTTGCTAAGGAAAACAAAAGGAATGGGGTAAGCTATATGCTTAGTAAGTAAACAGGGGCAAAAGCGTAAATTTCACATAACAACAGTGACATAGTAAGAGTAAAGCAAAAGCAGAAAAGTAACATCACATAATAAGGATACAGGTGGCTCCAAAGCCAATTCATATGCCATGCGTGATCTCCTGCCGACACTCCGTCGACACACTTAATGGTCCGTAGAACTTCACTTGTACACCCACCGACACCTTATCACCCTCACTGGCCAGTCACCTCACAAACTTGCCCGGGCGAACGAAATCACAAACTTGAGCTTGGGTCACAAGCTCGGGTCACAAACTTGGTCCACATACTCGGTGAACCGGATTCACAAACTTGGTGACCTCCAACCAGGTTGGACTGACTTCGACCAAGCCCTAACCGGCTCGAATAGTCCATCTAGGTCAAGAGCTCGCCCCAAACTCACAAACTTCACAAAATTATTCAAAATCACCCCGAGCCACAAGCTCAAGGGGTTTAGTTCTAAAATGATTCACATACATATGTCATGTACAAATATGTGCGTAAATTCGGGTTTAGAGCGAGTGCGATAAAGTACACCCTCGCCTAAGTACCCTCTTCATACATGTCGAAACACATAAGCAACTAACACATAAGAGCGGCCTGAATACTTACTCAAAATACAAATGTAGTACAAAAGTGGAAATCACTTCGTGTGTTGGCTAGTAGTGGGCCCCACCGGCTCCGCCGAGCTCACCACTGTCTGAAATAGAAGATTTTATCACATTATATCACAAACGGCTACTAACAGACCCAAAACAAGCAAAACGGCAAAAGCCGACACACGCAAGTACGGAAACGGCAAAATTGGCACATGCAAGTGCGCGGAACGGCAAAAGGAAACGGCCAAATCTGCCATCTCAAACCGTTTTGATCAAAGATTAGGCTAGGAAAGTTGGATCAAAGTGAGCGAGATACTGTTTTGAAGCTATGAGAAAGGGCTACAAATCTCCTGAAGAAAGTTTAATCTAGATCTGAATGGAAGCAGGTCAAAATTGTAGAAAACAATACCAGAAATTTACGTCTTAGGGTGACGAACAGGGTTGTTTGCTGGACCATAACTCCCAGCTCACAAATCCAAATCAGGAAATTCCAAAGGAATTAGAAAGCTGAGACCTAAGACTAAAACTTTGATGTTTTGGCCAAGACCTGAATCCACTCAGAACAGAACAAAAATTGAGTGTCAAAATACCCGTCAGAACTGTCCAGATACAAGGCAGTTCTGACGATCGATCTTGTTTGGGTCATAACGGAAGCTACGGAACTTGGATTTCGACGCACTTTATACCTTTTCGAAGCCAAAACCAAGATCTACATTTCTTATGAAGGATTCACCACCCAGATCGTACGGTATCAAAACCGAAAAGTCACAGGCAGAAGCTAAACTAAAAACGCACAGAACCTGATGTTCAAACCAGGCTTGAGTATTTCATCTATTACTCATGATACCCTAATCCGTTTGACCTGAAATTTTACAGGCATATTCAGGACTTAAGGGTCTACAATGTTGAAGAAGGCCACTCAGTCCAATTTCGAGTGTAACTACGTCAAAAATGTCACATACTACACCAGAATCGCAAAACAGGTTCACAAACCGTATTCTAGTACAAACATCATAAAACAGCCTACATAAGTCCAAATCCAGAAATTCCAAAGCCATATGAAAGCTTAGAAACAGGGCTACATTTCATTAGAAGACCAGAACAACCAATTCTGAAGCATTCCAAACCAAAATAACCAATTACAATCGCAGTTCGGGTAGAAACAGGACAGCAAGGGTAAATCCATCTTTTCTCATTCTACACTACTCGGATTGACCTGAACTTTTGTAGGCACCTCTAAAATGTCATTCCCTACAACTTTCATGTTTTAATCCAAGACCAATTCGGCCTCTAACTAGGAGATACAAAACCAGACAGAATTGAAGAACAATGAAACCCTAATTCCCAATTTCTCTTCCAAAACAGAAATTTCTTGCAATTAACTACCATTCACACCAACTAGCTTCATTCTCAATCATTTCCAATCATCATACATAGCCACATAATATTAATCATATGTAACCAGCAAAAATCCCAAATAAATAGAATACTTCATCAATCTTAACTAAAATCAAGAAATAGTCCACCAAATCACACTTATAACAACCACAAGTCATTAATTAAGCATCTTTAGATAGAAGAGAGGGGTTCCATAGTCACTCACCTTAGAACCAAAGAAGAGAGATCACTTAGCACCTTAAGCTTCCAAACAACTTCACCACACAACTCACTATCACTCACTTAATGATTTCTATGGAACAAAAACAAGGTTAAGTGGTTGTATTCTTGGATTTGAGCAAGAGAGAATCAAGAAGTTGAAGAGGTTTTCTTTCTCCTTTCTTGAGAGAGAGGTTCGGCCAAGCTTAGAGAAGAAATGAGGAATTTTTAGTGATTTTTATGATTTATTTAGTCAATGGTAAGACAATGAATAGTAGTCTTACTTAAGGACTAATTCAAGGGTGACACTTGTCACCTCCATTAATGCAAGTCTATCACTTTGTTCCCTCTCACTCTAATCCATAAAGTATCCTCTAATTATCTCTTAGCACCCGATAAATTAAACCCAGTATCCGAAACTTAACCTAATCGGCCAAATTTTTTCGAACTTACCGCACTAGTGGGTCCCACGTCCGATATACGTTCTTAATTTCTCAAAAACTAACCGATACTAGAAAAATCATCTAAAACCCATATTTACTCATAAAAATTATCCTGGGAATTTTTCTAATAAAGAAAATGTGGAAAAAGGCGGGCGATAAATAAAACTCCACTTAAGCTTTCTAATATTGTAACACTAGAGGTTTGCTAATCCAGAGTTTGCCAACCATTTTCAAACTTGTTAAACCTCTGTAAACTATAACGAATCCTATTTTTTCTTGTGCTAAAACAGACACTAGAATACCGCATAAACTAGGGTTTTATCATAAGCAAAGTCAGGGTTTTCAATCTTAGCCGAGCTTAGGGTTTCTCCTTAGCCCTAAAACCTTAATATCAACTTACGAACGGGCTGGGGCCTCACAATCTCCCCCACTTAGGACAATTTCGTCCTCGAAATTGCAATCAACGATCTAAGGGTTGGAATACCCGAAATAATCAAAAGATCAAAAGGTGTACATATATATACAAGTCACCAAAATGTTCACAATATAATGCACCATATACACCAAGAGACATTTCAAGTTAGACAAAGTCAAGTGCAGTAAGTACTATATATGTAGGTATTAACATACCACAAGTAAATGACATGTAGGGACAATGCAAGGGCAAAATGAAAGAAACGCGACTTGTCGTGCCACACTCAGTGAAACCACCCCCGTCCGGTTTCTTGCTCCACTTCCCAAGGTGCCCGTTGATATCTTGTACTCACTCTAGCCAGACAAAGCCTGTTCATGTTCCCAAAATGCTAGTCTCAAGTACTTAGCAGCGCCTAAACTCTGGAGTACTCAGGCACAAGAATCTGAAATAAAACAGTTCACATCTCGAGCTACAGTCCCAAGAGTAAACTATCTACAATCGAAATTCCTACCTGACGTACCTATCTATGGTCCTCAGATACCATGAGAAAGGTTTAAGGCCTATAACATTTATGATCCATAACTTATGCTCGAACGAACACTTAGTCCTTCATACTTAGTCGCCACTTCATTCAGGCTCACTCTGCGCAGAGACCACGCGAAGCAGCTACAGGTTTTATCCCTCAATTGCTTAACTTTCAAATCAAATCAAATCCCACAGTCCGGCATCCTAAACTTTAGCCTAGGATACACTACAGAGATCTGAAACCTAAGCTCTGATACCAACTGTGACGACCCCACTTCTCCCAAGGGCGAACCCAAGGGTATCGGCGGGCCGCCTGCCTAGCTCGCGCCAGGACTCAAAACTTAAAACAATAAAAGCCAGAAAATTCAAAAGAGTTCTAGATACAATCCCAAAAGAGTTATAATTACATTCTCCAAAAGTACCTGCTCACACTATTACATCCTTATATTTACCACCAAAACCAAAATGTAGACCCTAAGGAGGGTCCTTATACAAACCACCAAAACAAAAACAAAAACAAACATACTATAAGTCCAACTATTACAATCAAACCTAACTATGCTAGTGTGTGTGCCAAAAGTCCCCACGTCGGCCCTTGCTAAGGAAAACAAAAGGAATGGGGTAAGCTATATGCTTAGTAAGTAAACAGGGGCAAAAGCGTAAATTTCACATAACAACAGTGACATAGTAAGAGTAAAGCAAAAGCAGAAAAGTAACATCACATAATAAGGATACAGGTGGCTCCAAAGCCAATTCATATGCCATGCGTGATCTCCTGCCGACACTCCGTCGACACACTTAATGGTCCGTAGAACTTCACTTGTACACCCACCGACACCTTATCACCCTCACTGGCCAGTCACCTCACAAACTTGCCCGGGCGAACGAAATCACAAACTTGAGCTTGGGTCACAAGCTCGGGTCACAAACTTGGTCCACATACTCGGTGAACCGGATTCACAAACTTGGTGACCTCCAACCAGGTTGGACTGACTTCGACCAAGCCCTAACCGGCTCGAATAGTCCATCTAGGTCAAGAGCTCGCCCCAAACTCACAAACTTCACAAAATTATTCAAAATCACCCCGAGCCACAAGCTCAAGGGGTTTAGTTCTAAAATGATTCACATACATATGTCATGTACAAATATGTGCGTAAATTCGGGTTTAGAGCGAGTGCGATAAAGTACACCCTCGCCTAAGTACCCTCTTCATACATGTCGAAACACATAAGCAACTAACACATAAGAGCGGCCTGAATACTTACTCAAAATACAAATGTAGTACAAAAGTGGAAATCACTTCGTGTGTTGGCTAGTAGTGGGCCCCACCGGCTCCGCCGAGCTCACCACTGTCTGAAATAGAAGATTTTATCACATTATATCACAAACGGCTACTAACAGACCCAAAACAAGCAAAACGGCAAAAGCCGACACACGCAAGTACGGAAACGGCAAAATTGGCACATGCAAGTGCGCGGAACGGCAAAAGGAAACGGCCAAATCTGCCATCTCAAACCGTTTTGATCAAAGATTAGGCTAGGAAAGTTGGATCAAAGTGAGCGAGATACTGTTTTGAAGCTATGAGAAAGGGCTACAAATCTCCTGAAGAAAGTTTAATCTAGATCTGAATGGAAGCAGGTCAAAATTGTAGAAAACAATACCAGAAATTTACGTCTTAGGGTGACGAACAGGGTTGTTTGCTGGACCATAACTCCCAGCTCACAAATCCAAATCAGGAAATTCCAAAGGAATTAGAAAGCTGAGACCTAAGACTAAAACTTTGATGTTTTGGCCAAGACCTGAATCCACTCAGAACAGAACAAAAATTGAGTGTCAAAATACCCGTCAGAACTGTCCAGATACAAGGCAGTTCTGACGATCGATCTTGTTTGGGTCATAACGGAAGCTACGGAACTTGGATTTCGACGCACTTTATACCTTTTCGAAGCCAAAACCAAGATCTACATTTCTTATGAAGGATTCACCACCCAGATCGTACGGTATCAAAACCGAAAAGTCACAGGCAGAAGCTAAACTAAAAACGCACAGAACCTGATGTTCAAACCAGGCTTGAGTATTTCATCTATTACTCATGATACCCTAATCCGTTTGACCTGAAATTTTACAGGCATATTCAGGACTTAAGGGTCTACAATGTTGAAGAAGGCCACTCAGTCCAATTTCGAGTGTAACTACGTCAAAAATGTCACATACTACACCAGAATCGCAAAACAGGTTCACAAACCGTATTCTAGTACAAACATCATAAAACAGCCTACATAAGTCCAAATCCAGAAATTCCAAAGCCATATGAAAGCTTAGAAACAGGGCTACATTTCATTAGAAGACCAGAACAACCAATTCTGAAGCATTCCAAACCAAAATAACCAATTACAATCGCAGTTCGGGTAGAAACAGGACAGCAAGGGTAAATCCATCTTTTCTCATTCTACACTACTCGGATTGACCTGAACTTTTGTAGGCACCTCTAAAATGTCATTCCCTACAACTTTCATGTTTTAATCCAAGACCAATTCGGCCTCTAACTAGGAGATACAAAACCAGACAGAATTGAAGAACAATGAAACCCTAATTCCCAATTTCTCTTCCAAAACAGAAATTTCTTGCAATTAACTACCATTCACACCAACTAGCTTCATTCTCAATCATTTCCAATCATCATACATAGCCACATAATATTAATCATATGTAACCAGCAAAAATCCCAAATAAATAGAATACTTCATCAATCTTAACTAAAATCAAGAAATAGTCCACCAAATCACACTTATAACAACCACAAGTCATTAATTAAGCATCTTTAGATAGAAGAGAGGGGTTCCATAGTCACTCACCTTAGAACCAAAGAAGAGAGATCACTTAGCACCTTAAGCTTCCAAACAACTTCACCACACAACTCACTATCACTCACTTAATGATTTCTATGGAACAAAAACAAGGTTAAGTGGTTGTATTCTTGGATTTGAGCAAGAGAGAATCAAGAAGTTGAAGAGGTTTTCTTTCTCCTTTCTTGAGAGAGAGGTTCGGCCAAGCTTAGAGAAGAAATGAGGAATTTTTAGTGATTTTTATGATTTATTTAGTCAATGGTAAGACAATGAATAGTAGTCTTACTTAAGGACTAATTCAAGGGTGACACTTGTCACCTCCATTAATGCAAGTCTATCACTTTGTTCCCTCTCACTCTAATCCATAAAGTATCCTCTAATTATCTCTTAGCACCCGATAAATTAAACCCAGTATCCGAAACTTAACCTAATCGGCCAAATTTTTTCGAACTTACCGCACTAGTGGGTCCCACGTCCGATATACGTTCTTAATTTCTCAAAAACTAACCGATACTAGAAAAATCATCTAAAACCCATATTTACTCATAAAAATTATCCTGGGAATTTTTCTAATAAAGAAAATGTGGAAAAAGGCGGGCGATAAATAAAACTCCACTTAAGCTTTCTAATATTGTAACACTAGAGGTTTGCTAATCCAGAGTTTGCCAACCATTTTCAAACTTGTTAAACCTCTGTAAACTATAACGAATCCTATTTTTTCTTGTGCTAAAACAGACACTAGAATACCGCATAAACTAGGGTTTTATCATAAGCAAAGTCAGGGTTTTCAATCTTAGCCGAGCTTAGGGTTTCTCCTTAGCCCTAAAACCTTAATATCAACTTACGAACGGGCTGGGGCCTCACAATCTCCCCCACTTAGGACAATTTCGTCCTCGAAATTGCAATCAACGATCTAAGGGTTGGAATACCCGAAATAATCAAAAGATCAAAAGGTGTACATATATATACAAGTCACCAAAATGTTCACAATATAATGCACCATATACACCAAGAGACATTTCAAGTTAGACAAAGTCAAGTGCAGTAAGTACTATATATGTAGGTATTAACATACCACAAGTAAATGACATGTAGGGACAATGCAAGGGCAAAATGAAAGAAACGCGACTTGTCGTGCCACACTCAGTGAAACCACCCCCGTCCGGTTTCTTGCTCCACTTCCCAAGGTGCCCGTTGATATCTTGTACTCACTCTAGCCAGACAAAGCCTGTTCATGTTCCCAAAATGCTAGTCTCAAGTACTTAGCAGCGCCTAAACTCTGGAGTACTCAGGCACAAGAATCTGAAATAAAACAGTTCACATCTCGAGCTACAGTCCCAAGAGTAAACTATCTACAATCGAAATTCCTACCTGACGTACCTATCTATGGTCCTCAGATACCATGAGAAAGGTTTAAGGCCTATAACATTTATGATCCATAACTTATGCTCGAACGAACACTTAGTCCTTCATACTTAGTCGCCACTTCATTCAGGCTCACTCTGCGCAGAGACCACGCGAAGCAGCTACAGGTTTTATCCCTCAATTGCTTAACTTTCAAATCAAATCAAATCCCACAGTCCGGCATCCTAAACTTTAGCCTAGGATACACTACAGAGATCTGAAACCTAAGCTCTGATACCAACTGTGACGACCCCACTTCTCCCAAGGGCGAACCCAAGGGTATCGGCGGGCCGCCTGCCTAGCTCGCGCCAGGACTCAAAACTTAAAACAATAAAAGCCAGAAAATTCAAAAGAGTTCTAGATACAATCCCAAAAGAGTTATAATTACATTCTCCAAAAGTACCTGCTCACACTATTACATCCTTATATTTACCACCAAAACCAAAATGTAGACCCTAAGGAGGGTCCTTATACAAACCACCAAAACAAAAACAAAAACAAACATACTATAAGTCCAACTATTACAATCAAACCTAACTATGCTAGTGTGTGTGCCAAAAGTCCCCACGTCGGCCCTTGCTAAGGAAAACAAAAGGAATGGGGTAAGCTATATGCTTAGTAAGTAAACAGGGGCAAAAGCGTAAATTTCACATAACAACAGTGACATAGTAAGAGTAAAGCAAAAGCAGAAAAGTAACATCACATAATAAGGATACAGGTGGCTCCAAAGCCAATTCATATGCCATGCGTGATCTCCTGCCGACACTCCGTCGACACACTTAATGGTCCGTAGAACTTCACTTGTACACCCACCGACACCTTATCACCCTCACTGGCCAGTCACCTCACAAACTTGCCCGGGCGAACGAAATCACAAACTTGAGCTTGGGTCACAAGCTCGGGTCACAAACTTGGTCCACATACTCGGTGAACCGGATTCACAAACTTGGTGACCTCCAACCAGGTTGGACTGACTTCGACCAAGCCCTAACCGGCTCGAATAGTCCATCTAGGTCAAGAGCTCGCCCCAAACTCACAAACTTCACAAAATTATTCAAAATCACCCCGAGCCACAAGCTCAAGGGGTTTAGTTCTAAAATGATTCACATACATATGTCATGTACAAATATGTGCGTAAATTCGGGTTTAGAGCGAGTGCGATAAAGTACACCCTCGCCTAAGTACCCTCTTCATACATGTCGAAACACATAAGCAACTAACACATAAGAGCGGCCTGAATACTTACTCAAAATACAAATGTAGTACAAAAGTGGAAATCACTTCGTGTGTTGGCTAGTAGTGGGCCCCACCGGCTCCGCCGAGCTCACCACTGTCTGAAATAGAAGATTTTATCACATTATATCACAAACGGCTACTAACAGACCCAAAACAAGCAAAACGGCAAAAGCCGACACACGCAAGTACGGAAACGGCAAAATTGGCACATGCAAGTGCGCGGAACGGCAAAAGGAAACGGCCAAATCTGCCATCTCAAACCGTTTTGATCAAAGATTAGGCTAGGAAAGTTGGATCAAAGTGAGCGAGATACTGTTTTGAAGCTATGAGAAAGGGCTACAAATCTCCTGAAGAAAGTTTAATCTAGATCTGAATGGAAGCAGGTCAAAATTGTAGAAAACAATACCAGAAATTTACGTCTTAGGGTGACGAACAGGGTTGTTTGCTGGACCATAACTCCCAGCTCACAAATCCAAATCAGGAAATTCCAAAGGAATTAGAAAGCTGAGACCTAAGACTAAAACTTTGATGTTTTGGCCAAGACCTGAATCCACTCAGAACAGAACAAAAATTGAGTGTCAAAATACCCGTCAGAACTGTCCAGATACAAGGCAGTTCTGACGATCGATCTTGTTTGGGTCATAACGGAAGCTACGGAACTTGGATTTCGACGCACTTTATACCTTTTCGAAGCCAAAACCAAGATCTACATTTCTTATGAAGGATTCACCACCCAGATCGTACGGTATCAAAACCGAAAAGTCACAGGCAGAAGCTAAACTAAAAACGCACAGAACCTGATGTTCAAACCAGGCTTGAGTATTTCATCTATTACTCATGATACCCTAATCCGTTTGACCTGAAATTTTACAGGCATATTCAGGACTTAAGGGTCTACAATGTTGAAGAAGGCCACTCAGTCCAATTTCGAGTGTAACTACGTCAAAAATGTCACATACTACACCAGAATCGCAAAACAGGTTCACAAACCGTATTCTAGTACAAACATCATAAAACAGCCTACATAAGTCCAAATCCAGAAATTCCAAAGCCATATGAAAGCTTAGAAACAGGGCTACATTTCATTAGAAGACCAGAACAACCAATTCTGAAGCATTCCAAACCAAAATAACCAATTACAATCGCAGTTCGGGTAGAAACAGGACAGCAAGGGTAAATCCATCTTTTCTCATTCTACACTACTCGGATTGACCTGAACTTTTGTAGGCACCTCTAAAATGTCATTCCCTACAACTTTCATGTTTTAATCCAAGACCAATTCGGCCTCTAACTAGGAGATACAAAACCAGACAGAATTGAAGAACAATGAAACCCTAATTCCCAATTTCTCTTCCAAAACAGAAATTTCTTGCAATTAACTACCATTCACACCAACTAGCTTCATTCTCAATCATTTCCAATCATCATACATAGCCACATAATATTAATCATATGCAACCAGCAAAAATCCCAAATAAATAGAATACTTCATCAATCTTAACTAAAATCAAGAAATAGTCCACCAAATCACACTTATAACAACCACAAGTCATTAATTAAGCATCTTTAGATAGAAGAGAGGGGTTCCATAGTCACTCACCTTAGAACCAAAGAAGAGAGATCACTTAGCACCTTAAGCTTCCAAACAACTTCACCACACAACTCACTATCACTCACTTAATGATTTCTATGGAACAAAAACAAGGTTAAGTGGTTGTATTCTTGGATTTGAGCAAGAGAGAATCAAGAAGTTGAAGAGGTTTTCTTTCTCCTTTCTTGAGAGAGAGGTTCGGCCAAGCTTAGAGAAGAAATGAGGAATTTTTAGTGATTTTTATGATTTATTTAGTCAATGGTAAGACAATGAATAGTAGTCTTACTTAAGGACTAATTCAAGGGTGACACTTGTCACCTCCATTAATGCAAGTCTATCACTTTGTTCCCTCTCACTCTAATCCATAAAGTATCCTCTAATTATCTCTTAGCACCCGATAAATTAAACCCAGTATCCGAAACTTAACCTAATCGGCCAAATTTTTCCGAACTTACCGCACTAGTGGGTCCCACGTCCGATATACGTTCTTAATTTCTCAAAAACTAACCGATACTAGAAAAATCATCTAAAACCCATATTTACTCATAAAAATTATCCTGGGAATTTTTCTAATAAAGAAAATGTGGAAAAAGGCGGGCGATAAATAAAACTCCACTTAAGCTTTCTAATATTGTAACACTAGAGGTTTGCTAATCCAGAGTTTGCCAACCATTTTCAAACTTGTTAAACCTCTGTAAACTATAACGAATCCTATTTTTTCTTGTGCTAAAACAGACACTAGAATACCGCATAAACTAGGGTTTTATCATAAGCAAAGTCAGGGTTTTCAATCTTAGCCGAGCTTAGGGTTTCTCCTTAGCCCTAAAACCTTAATATCAACTTACGAACGGGCTGGGGCCTCACAATCTCCCCCACTTAGGACAATTTCGTCCTCGAAATTGCAATCAACGATCTAAGGGTTGGAATACCCGAAATAATCAAAAGATCAAAAGGTGTACATATATATACAAGTCACCAAAATGTTCACAATATAATGCACCATATACACCAAGAGACATTTCAAGTTAGACAAAGTCAAGTGCAGTAAGTACTATATATGTAGGTATTAACATACCACAAGTAAATGACATGTAGGGACAATGCAAGGGCAAAATGAAAGAAACGCGACTTGTCGTGCCACACTCAGTGAAACCACCCCCGTCCGGTTTCTTGCTCCACTTCCCAAGGTGCCCGTTGATATCTTGTACTCACTCTAGCCAGACAAAGCCTGTTCATGTTCCCAAAATGCTAGTCTCAAGTACTTAGCAGCGCCTAAACTCTGGAGTACTCAGGCACAAGAATCTGAAATAAAACAGTTCACATCTCGAGCTACAGTCCCAAGAGTAAACTATCTACAATCGAAATTCCTACCTGACGTACCTATCTATGGTCCTCAGATACCATGAGAAAGGTTTAAGGCCTATAACATTTATGATCCATAACTTATGCTCGAACGAACACTTAGTCCTTCATACTTAGTCGCCACTTCATTCAGGCTCACTCTGCGCAGAGACCACGCGAAGCAGCTACAGGTTTTATCCCTCAATTGCTTAACTTTCAAATCAAATCAAATCCCACAGTCCGGCATCCTAAACTTTAGCCTAGGATACACTACAGAGATCTGAAACCTAAGCTCTGATACCAACTGTGACGACCCCACTTCTCCCAAGGGCGAACCCAAGGGTATCGGCGGGCCGCCTGCCTAGCTCGCGCCAGGACTCAAAACTTAAAACAATAAAAGCCAGAAAATTCAAAAGAGTTCTAGATACAATCCCAAAAGAGTTATAATTACATTCTCCAAAAGTACCTGCTCACACTATTACATCCTTATATTTACCACCAAAACCAAAATGTAGACCCTAAGGAGGGTCCTTATACAAACCACCAAAACAAAAACAAAAACAAACATACTATAAGTCCAACTATTACAATCAAACCTAACTATGCTAGTGTGTGTGCCAAAAGTCCCCACGTCGGCCCTTGCTAAGGAAAACAAAAGGAATGGGGTAAGCTATATGCTTAGTAAGTAAACAGGGGCAAAAGCGTAAATTTCACATAACAACAGTGACATAGTAAGAGTAAAGCAAAAGCAGAAAAGTAACATCACATAATAAGGATACAGGTGGCTCCAAAGCCAATTCATATGCCATGCGTGATCTCCTGCCGACACTCCGTCGACACACTTAATGGTCCGTAGAACTTCACTTGTACACCCACCGACACCTTATCACCCTCACTGGCCAGTCACCTCACAAACTTGCCCGGGCGAACGAAATCACAAACTTGAGCTTGGGTCACAAGCTCGGGTCACAAACTTGGTCCACATACTCGGTGAACCGGATTCACAAACTTGGTGACCTCCAACCAGGTTGGACTGACTTCGACCAAGCCCTAACCGGCTCGAATAGTCCATCTAGGTCAAGAGCTCGCCCCAAACTCACAAACTTCACAAAATTATTCAAAATCACCCCGAGCCACAAGCTCAAGGGGTTTAGTTCTAAAATGATTCACATACATATGTCATGTACAAATATGTGCGTAAATTCGGGTTTAGAGCGAGTGCGATAAAGTACACCCTCGCCTAAGTACCCTCTTCATACATGTCGAAACACATAAGCAACTAACACATAAGAGCGGCCTGAATACTTACTCAAAATACAAATGTAGTACAAAAGTGGAAATCACTTCGTGTGTTGGCTAGTAGTGGGCCCCACCGGCTCCGCCGAGCTCACCACTGTCTGAAATAGAAGATTTTATCACATTATATCACAAACGGCTACTAACAGACCCAAAACAAGCAAAACGGCAAAAGCCGACACACGCAAGTACGGAAACGGCAAAATTGGCACATGCAAGTGCGCGGAACGGCAAAAGGAAACGGCCAAATCTGCCATCTCAAACCGTTTTGATCAAAGATTAGGCTAGGAAAGTTGGATCAAAGTGAGCGAGATACTGTTTTGAAGCTATGAGAAAGGGCTACAAATCTCCTGAAGAAAGTTTAATCTAGATCTGAATGGAAGCAGGTCAAAATTGTAGAAAACAATACCAGAAATTTACGTCTTAGGGTGACGAACAGGGTTGTTTGCTGGACCATAACTCCCAGCTCACAAATCCAAATCAGGAAATTCCAAAGGAATTAGAAAGCTGAGACCTAAGACTAAAACTTTGATGTTTTGGCCAAGACCTGAATCCACTCAGAACAGAACAAAAATTGAGTGTCAAAATACCCGTCAGAACTGTCCAGATACAAGGCAGTTCTGACGATCGATCTTGTTTGGGTCATAACGGAAGCTACGGAACTTGGATTTCGACGCACTTTATACCTTTTCGAAGCCAAAACCAAGATCTACATTTCTTATGAAGGATTCACCACCCAGATCGTACGGTATCAAAACCGAAAAGTCACAGGCAGAAGCTAAACTAAAAACGCACAGAACCTGATGTTCAAACCAGGCTTGAGTATTTCATCTATTACTCATGATACCCTAATCCGTTTGACCTGAAATTTTACAGGCATATTCAGGACTTAAGGGTCTACAATGTTGAAGAAGGCCACTCAGTCCAATTTCGAGTGTAAC
Source organism: Coffea arabica (assembly GCF_036785885.1). Lineage (NCBI taxonomy): Eukaryota > Viridiplantae > Streptophyta > Magnoliopsida > Gentianales > Rubiaceae > Coffea > Coffea arabica. Next base: position 12,576,476 of record NC_092326.1, read on the forward strand.
TACGTCAAAAATGTCACATACTACACCAGAATCGCAAAACAGGTTCACAAACCGTATTCTAGTACAAACATCATAAAACAGCCTACATAAGTCCAAATCCAGAAATTCCAAAGCCATATGAAAGCTTAGAAACAGGGCTACATTTCATTAGAAGACCAGAACAACCAATTCTGAAGCATTCCAAACCAAAATAACCAATTACAATCGCAGTTCGGGTAGAAACAGGACAGCAAGGGTAAATCCATCTTTTCTCATTCTACACTACTCGGATTGACCTGAACTTTTGTAGGCACCTCTAAAATGTCATTCCCTACAACTTTCATGTTTTAATCCAAGACCAATTCGGCCTCTAACTAGGAGATACAAAACCAGACAGAATTGAAGAACAATGAAACCCTAATTCCCAATTTCTCTTCCAAAACAGAAATTTCTTGCAATTAACTACCATTCACACCAACTAGCTTCATTCTCAATCATTTCCAATCATCATACATAGCCACATAATATTAATCATATGTAACCAGCAAAAATCCCAAATAAATAGAATACTTCATCAATCTTAACTAAAATCAAGAAATAGTCCACCAAATCACACTTATAACAACCACAAGTCATTAATTAAGCATCTTTAGATAGAAGAGAGGGGTTCCATAGTCACTCACCTTAGAACCAAAGAAGAGAGATCACTTAGCACCTTAAGCTTCCAAACAACTTCACCACACAACTCACTATCACTCACTTAATGATTTCTATGGAACAAAAACAAGGTTAAGTGGTTGTATTCTTGGATTTGAGCAAGAGAGAATCAAGAAGTTGAAGAGGTTTTCTTTCTCCTTTCTTGAGAGAGAGGTTCGGCCAAGCTTAGAGAAGAAATGAGGAATTTTTAGTGATTTTTATGATTTATTTAGTCAATGGTAAGACAATGAATAGTAGTCTTACTTAAGGACTAATTCAAGGGTGACACTTGTCACCTCCATTAATGCAAGTCTATCACTTTGTTCCCTCTCACTCTAATCCATAAAGTATCCTCTAATTATCTCTTAGCACCCGATAAATTAAACCCAGTATCCGAAACTTAACCTAATCGGCCAAATTTTTTCGAACTTACCGCACTAGTGGGTCCCACGTCCGATATACGTTCTTAATTTCTCAAAAACTAACCGATACTAGAAAAATCATCTAAAACCCATATTTACTCATAAAAATTATCCTGGGAATTTTTCTAATAAAGAAAATGTGGAAAAAGGCGGGCGATAAATAAAACTCCACTTAAGCTTTCTAATATTGTAACACTAGAGGTTTGCTAATCCAGAGTTTGCCAACCATTTTCAAACTTGTTAAACCTCTGTAAACTATAACGAATCCTATTTTTTCTTGTGCTAAAACAGACACTAGAATACCGCATAAACTAGGGTTTTATCATAAGCAAAGTCAGGGTTTTCAATCTTAGCCGAGCTTAGGGTTTCTCCTTAGCCCTAAAACCTTAATATCAACTTACGAACGGGCTGGGGCCTCACAATCTCCCCCACTTAGGACAATTTCGTCCTCGAAATTGCAATCAACGATCTAAGGGTTGGAATACCCGAAATAATCAAAAGATCAAAAGGTGTACATATATATACAAGTCACCAAAATGTTCACAATATAATGCACCATATACACCAAGAGACATTTCAAGTTAGACAAAGTCAAGTGCAGTAAGTACTATATATGTAGGTATTAACATACCACAAGTAAATGACATGTAGGGACAATGCAAGGGCAAAATGAAAGAAACGCGACTTGTCGTGCCACACTCAGTGAAACCACCCCCGTCCGGTTTCTTGCTCCACTTCCCAAGGTGCCCGTTGATATCTTGTACTCACTCTAGCCAGACAAAGCCTGTTCATGTTCCCAAAATGCTAGTCTCAAGTACTTAGCAGCGCCTAAACTCTGGAGTACTCAGGCACAAGAATCTGAAATAAAACAGTTCACATCTCGAGCTACAGTCCCAAGAGTAAACTATCTACAATCGAAATTCCTACCTGACGTACCTATCTATGGTCCTCAGATACCATGAGAAAGGTTTAAGGCCTATAACATTTATGATCCATAACTTATGCTCGAACGAACACTTAGTCCTTCATACTTAGTCGCCACTTCATTCAGGCTCACTCTGCGCAGAGACCACGCGAAGCAGCTACAGGTTTTATCCCTCAATTGCTTAACTTTCAAATCAAATCAAATCCCACAGTCCGGCATCCTAAACTTTAGCCTAGGATACACTACAGAGATCTGAAACCTAAGCTCTGATACCAACTGTGACGACCCCACTTCTCCCAAGGGCGAACCCAAGGGTATCGGCGGGCCGCCTGCCTAGCTCGCGCCAGGACTCAAAACTTAAAACAATAAAAGCCAGAAAATTCAAAAGAGTTCTAGATACAATCCCAAAAGAGTTATAATTACATTCTCCAAAAGTACCTGCTCACACTATTACATCCTTATATTTACCACCAAAACCAAAATGTAGACCCTAAGGAGGGTCCTTATACAAACCACCAAAACAAAAACAAAAACAAACATACTATAAGTCCAACTATTACAATCAAACCTAACTATGCTAGTGTGTGTGCCAAAAGTCCCCACGTCGGCCCTTGCTAAGGAAAACAAAAGGAATGGGGTAAGCTATATGCTTAGTAAGTAAACAGGGGCAAAAGCGTAAATTTCACATAACAACAGTGACATAGTAAGAGTAAAGCAAAAGCAGAAAAGTAACATCACATAATAAGGATACAGGTGGCTCCAAAGCCAATTCATATGCCATGCGTGATCTCCTGCCGACACTCCGTCGACACACTTAATGGTCCGTAGAACTTCACTTGTACACCCACCGACACCTTATCACCCTCACTGGCCAGTCACCTCACAAACTTGCCCGGGCGAACGAAATCACAAACTTGAGCTTGGGTCACAAGCTCGGGTCACAAACTTGGTCCACATACTCGGTGAACCGGATTCACAAACTTGGTGACCTCCAACCAGGTTGGACTGACTTCGACCAAGCCCTAACCGGCTCGAATAGTCCATCTAGGTCAAGAGCTCGCCCCAAACTCACAAACTTCACAAAATTATTCAAAATCACCCCGAGCCACAAGCTCAAGGGGTTTAGTTCTAAAATGATTCACATACATATGTCATGTACAAATATGTGCGTAAATTCGGGTTTAGAGCGAGTGCGATAAAGTACACCCTCGCCTAAGTACCCTCTTCATACATGTCGAAACACATAAGCAACTAACACATAAGAGCGGCCTGAATACTTACTCAAAATACAAATGTAGTACAAAAGTGGAAATCACTTCGTGTGTTGGCTAGTAGTGGGCCCCACCGGCTCCGCCGAGCTCACCACTGTCTGAAATAGAAGATTTTATCACATTATATCACAAACGGCTACTAACAGACCCAAAACAAGCAAAACGGCAAAAGCCGACACACGCAAGTACGGAAACGGCAAAATTGGCACATGCAAGTGCGCGGAACGGCAAAAGGAAACGGCCAAATCTGCCATCTCAAACCGTTTTGATCAAAGATTAGGCTAGGAAAGTTGGATCAAAGTGAGCGAGATACTGTTTTGAAGCTATGAGAAAGGGCTACAAATCTCCTGAAGAAAGTTTAATCTAGATCTGAATGGAAGCAGGTCAAAATTGTAGAAAACAATACCAGAAATTTACGTCTTAGGGTGACGAACAGGGTTGTTTGCTGGACCATAACTCCCAGCTCACAAATCCAAATCAGGAAATTCCAAAGGAATTAGAAAGCTGAGACCTAAGACTAAAACTTTGATGTTTTGGCCAAGACCTGAATCCACTCAGAACAGAACAAAAATTGAGTGTCAAAATACCCGTCAGAACTGTCCAGATACAAGGCAGTTCTGACGATCGATCTTGTTTGGGTCATAACGGAAGCTACGGAACTTGGATTTCGACGCACTTTATACCTTTTCGAAGCCAAAACCAAGATCTACATTTCTTATGAAGGATTCACCACCCAGATCGTACGGTATCAAAACCGAAAAGTCACAGGCAGAAGCTAAACTAAAAACGCACAGAACCTGATGTTCAAACCAGGCTTGAGTATTTCATCTATTACTCATGATACCCTAATCCGTTTGACCTGAAATTTTACAGGCATATTCAGGACTTAAGGGTCTACAATGTTGAAGAAGGCCACTCAGTCCAATTTCGAGTGTAACTACGTCAAAAATGTCACATACTACACCAGAATCGCAAAACAGGTTCACAAACCGTATTCTAGTACAAACATCATAAAACAGCCTACATAAGTCCAAATCCAGAAATTCCAAAGCCATATGAAAGTTTAGAAACAGGGCTACATTTCATTAGAAGACCAGAACAACCAATTCTGAAGCATTCCAAACCAAAATAACCAATTACAATCGCAGTTCGGGTAGAAACAGGACAGCAAGGGTAAATCCATCTTTTCTCATTCTACACTACTCGGATTGACCTGAACTTTTGTAGGCACCTCTAAAATGTCATTCCCTACAACTTTCATGTTTTAATCCAAGACCAATTCGGCCTCTAACTAGGAGATACAAAACCAGACAGAATTGAAGAACAATGAAACCCTAATTCCCAATTTCTCTTCCAAAACAGAAATTTCTTGCAATTAACTACCATTCACACCAACTAGCTTCATTCTCAATCATTTCCAATCATCATACATAGCCACATAATATTAATCATATGTAACCAGCAAAAATCCCAAATAAATAGAATACTTCATCAATCTTAACTAAAATCAAGAAATAGTCCACCAAATCACACTTATAACAACCACAAGTCATTAATTAAGCATCTTTAGATAGAAGAGAGGGGTTCCATAGTCACTCACCTTAGAACCAAAGAAGAGAGATCACTTAGCACCTTAAGCTTCCAAACAACTTCACCACACAACTCACTATCACTCACTTAATGATTTCTATGGAACAAAAACAAGGTTAAGTGGTTGTATTCTTGGATTTGAGCAAGAGAGAATCAAGAAGTTGAAGAGGTTTTCTTTCTCCTTTCTTGAGAGAGAGGTTCGGCCAAGCTTAGAGAAGAAATGAGGAATTTTTAGTGATTTTTATGATTTATTTAGTCAATGGTAAGACAATGAATAGTAGTCTTACTTAAGGACTAATTCAAGGGTGACACTTGTCACCTCCATTAATGCAAGTCTATCACTTTGTTCCCTCTCACTCTAATCCATAAAGTATCCTCTAATTATCTCTTAGCACCCGATAAATTAAACCCAGTATCCGAAACTTAACCTAATCGGCCAAATTTTTTCGAACTTACCGCACTAGTGGGTCCCACGTCCGATATACGTTCTTAATTTCTCAAAAACTAACCGATACTAGAAAAATCATCTAAAACCCATATTTACTCATAAAAATTATCCTGGGAATTTTTCTAATAAAGAAAATGTGGAAAAAGGCGGGCGATAAATAAAACTCCACTTAAGCTTTCTAATATTGTAACACTAGAGGTTTGCTAATCCAGAGTTTGCCAACCATTTTCAAACTTGTTAAACCTCTGTAAACTATAACGAATCCTATTTTTTCTTGTGCTAAAACAGACACTAGAATACCGCATAAACTAGGGTTTTATCATAAGCAAAGTCAGGGTTTTCAATCTTAGCCGAGCTTAGGGTTTCTCCTTAGCCCTAAAACCTTAATATCAACTTACGAACGGGCTGGGGCCTCACAATCTCCCCCACTTAGGACAATTTCGTCCTCGAAATTGCAATCAACGATCTAAGGGTTGGAATACCCGAAATAATCAAAAGATCAAAAGGTGTACATATATATACAAGTCACCAAAATGTTCACAATATAATGCACCATATACACCAAGAGACATTTCAAGTTAGACAAAGTCAAGTGCAGTAAGTACTATATATGTAGGTATTAACATACCACAAGTAAATGACATGTAGGGACAATGCAAGGGCAAAATGAAAGAAACGCGACTTGTCGTGCCACACTCAGTGAAACCACCCCCGTCCGGTTTCTTGCTCCACTTCCCAAGGTGCCCGTTGATATCTTGTACTCACTCTAGCCAGACAAAGCCTGTTCATGTTCCCAAAATGCTAGTCTCAAGTACTTAGCAGCGCCTAAACTCTGGAGTACTCAGGCACAAGAATCTGAAATAAAACAGTTCACATCTCGAGCTACAGTCCCAAGAGTAAACTATCTACAATCGAAATTCCTACCTGACGTACCTATCTATGGTCCTCAGATACCATGAGAAAGGTTTAAGGCCTATAACATTTATGATCCATAACTTATGCTCGAACGAACACTTAGTCCTTCATACTTAGTCGCCACTTCATTCAGGCTCACTCTGCGCAGAGACCACGCGAAGCAGCTACAGGTTTTATCCCTCAATTGCTTAACTTTCAAATCAAATCAAATCCCACAGTCCGGCATCCTAAACTTTAGCCTAGGATACACTACAGAGATCTGAAACCTAAGCTCTGATACCAACTGTGACGACCCCACTTCTCCCAAGGGCGAACCCAAGGGTATCGGCGGGCCGCCTGCCTAGCTCGCGCCAGGACTCAAAACTTAAAACAATAAAAGCCAGAAAATTCAAAAGAGTTCTAGATACAATCCCAAAAGAGTTATAATTACATTCTCCAAAAGTACCTGCTCACACTATTACATCCTTATATTTACCACCAAAACCAAAATGTAGACCCTAAGGAGGGTCCTTATACAAACCACCAAAACAAAAACAAAAACAAACATACTATAAGTCCAACTATTACAATCAAACCTAACTATGCTAGTGTGTGTGCCAAAAGTCCCCACGTCGGCCCTTGCTAAGGAAAACAAAAGGAATGGGGTAAGCTATATGCTTAGTAAGTAAACAGGGGCAAAAGCGTAAATTTCACATAACAACAGTGACATAGTAAGAGTAAAGCAAAAGCAGAAAAGTAACATCACATAATAAGGATACAGGTGGCTCCAAAGCCAATTCATATGCCATGCGTGATCTCCTGCCGACACTCCGTCGACACACTTAATGGTCCGTAGAACTTCACTTGTACACCCACCGACACCTTATCACCCTCACTGGCCAGTCACCTCACAAACTTGCCCGGGCGAACGAAATCACAAACTTGAGCTTGGGTCACAAGCTCGGGTCACAAACTTGGTCCACATACTCGGTGAACCGGATTCACAAACTTGGTGACCTCCAACCAGGTTGGACTGACTTCGACCAAGCCCTAACCGGCTCGAATAGTCCATCTAGGTCAAGAGCTCGCCCCAAACTCACAAACTTCACAAAATTATTCAAAATCACCCCGAGCCACAAGCTCAAGGGGTTTAGTTCTAAAATGATTCACATACATATGTCATGTACAAATATGTGCGTAAATTCGGGTTTAGAGCGAGTGCGATAAAGTACACCCTCGCCTAAGTACCCTCTTCATACATGTCGAAACACATAAGCAACTAACACATAAGAGCGGCCTGAATACTTACTCAAAATACAAATGTAGTACAAAAGTGGAAATCACTTCGTGTGTTGGCTAGTAGTGGGCCCCACCGGCTCCGCCGAGCTCACCACTGTCTGAAATAGAAGATTTTATCACATTATATCACAAACGGCTACTAACAGACCCAAAACAAGCAAAACGGCAAAAGCCGACACACGCAAGTACGGAAACGGCAAAATTGGCACATGCAAGTGCGCGGAACGGCAAAAGGAAACGGCCAAATCTGCCATCTCAAACCGTTTTGATCAAAGATTAGGCTAGGAAAGTTGGATCAAAGTGAGCGAGATACTGTTTTGAAGCTATGAGAAAGGGCTACAAATCTCCTGAAGAAAGTTTAATCTAGATCTGAATGGAAGCAGGTCAAAATTGTAGAAAACAATACCAGAAATTTACGTCTTAGGGTGACGAACAGGGTTGTTTGCTGGACCATAACTCCCAGCTCACAAATCCAAATCAGGAAATTCCAAAGGAATTAGAAAGCTGAGACCTAAGACTAAAACTTTGATGTTTTGGCCAAGACCTGAATCCACTCAGAACAGAACAAAAATTGAGTGTCAAAATACCCGTCAGAACTGTCCAGATACAAGGCAGTTCTGACGATCGATCTTGTTTGGGTCATAACGGAAGCTACGGAACTTGGATTTCGACGCACTTTATACCTTTTCGAAGCCAAAACCAAGATCTACATTTCTTATGAAGGATTCACCACCCAGATCGTACGGTATCAAAACCGAAAAGTCACAGGCAGAAGCTAAACTAAAAACGCACAGAACCTGATGTTCAAACCAGGCTTGAGTATTTCATCTATTACTCATGATACCCTAATCCGTTTGACCTGAAATTTTACAGGCATATTCAGGACTTAAGGGTCTACAATGTTGAAGAAGGCCACTCAGTCCAATTTCGAGTGTAACTACGTCAAAAATGTCACATACTACACCAGAATCGCAAAACAGGTTCACAAACCGTATTCTAGTACAAACATCATAAAACAGCCTACATAAGTCCAAATCCAGAAATTCCAAAGCCATATGAAAGCTTAGAAACAGGGCTACATTTCATTAGAAGACCAGAACAACCAATTCTGAAGCATTCCAAACCAAAATAACCAATTACAATCGCAGTTCGGGTAGAAACAGGACAGCAAGGGTAAATCCATCTTTTCTCATTCTACACTACTCGGATTGACCTGAACTTTTGTAGGCACCTCTAAAATGTCATTCCCTACAACTTTCATGTTTTAATCCAAGACCAATTCGGCCTCTAACTAGGAGATACAAAACCAGACAGAATTGAAGAACAATGAAACCCTAATTCCCAATTTCTCTTCCAAAACAGAAATTTCTTGCAATTAACTACCATTCACACCAACTAGCTTCATTCTCAATCATTTCCAATCATCATACATAGCCACATAATATTAATCATATGCAACCAGCAAAAATCCCAAATAAATAGAATACTTCATCAATCTTAACTAAAATCAAGAAATAGTCCACCAAATCACACTTATAACAACCACAAGTCATTAATTAAGCATCTTTAGATAGAAGAGAGGGGTTCCATAGTCACTCACCTTAGAACCAAAGAAGAGAGATCACTTAGCACCTTAAGCTTCCAAACAACTTCACCACACAACTCACTATCACTCACTTAATGATTTCTATGGAACAAAAACAAGGTTAAGTGGTTGTATTCTTGGATTTGAGCAAGAGAGAATCAAGAAGTTGAACAGGTTTTCTTTCTCCTTTCTTGAGAGAGAGGTTCGGCCAAGCTTAGAGAAGAAATGAGGAATTTTTAGTGATTTTTATGATTTATTTAGTCAATGGTAAGACAATGAATAGTAGTCTTACTTAAGGACTAATTCAAGGGTGACACTTGTCACCTCCATTAATGCAAGTCTATCACTTTGTTTCCTCTCACTCTAATCCATAAAGTATCCTCTAATTATCTCTTAGCACCCGATAAATTAAACCCAGTATCCGAAACTTAACCAAATCGGCCAAATTTTTCCGAACTTACCGCACTAGTGGGTCCCACGTCCGATATACGTTCTTAATTTCTCAAAAACTAACCGATACTAGAAAAATCATCTAAAACCCATATTTACTCATAAAAATTATCCTGGGAATTTTTCTAATAAAGAAAATGTGGAAAAAGGCGGGCGATAAATAAAACTCCACTTAAGCTTTCTAATATTGTAACACTAGAGGTTTGCTAATCCAGAGTTCGCCAACCATTTTCAAACTTGTTAAACCTCTGTAAACTATAACGAATCCTATTTTTTCTTGTGCTAAAACAGACACTAGAATACCGCATAAACTAGGGTTTTATCATAAGCAAAGTCAGGGTTTTCAATCTTAGCCGAGCTTAGGGTTTCTCCTTAGCCCTAAAACCTTAATATCAACTTACGAACGGGCTGGGGCCTCACAATCTCCCCCACTTAGGACAATTTCGTCCTCGAAATTGCAATCAACGATCTAAGGGTTGGAATACCCGAAATAATCAAAAGATCAAAAGGTGTACATATATATACAAGTCACCAAAATGTTCACAATATAATGCACCATATACACCAAGAGACATTTCAAGTTAGACAAAGTCAAGTGCAGTAAGTACTATATATGTAGGTATTAACATACCACAAGTAAATGACATGTAGGGACAATGCTAGGGCAAAATGAAAGAAACGCGACTTGTCGTGCCACACTCAGTGAAACCACCCCCGTCCGGTTTCTTGCTCCACTTCCCAAGGTGCCCGTTGACATCTTGTACTCACTCTAGCCAGACAAAGCCTGTTCATGTTCCCAAAATGCTAGTCTCAAGTACTTAGCAGCGCCTAAACTCTGGAGTACTCAGGCACAAGAATCTGAAATAAAACAGTTCACATCTCGAGCTACAGTCCCAAGAGTAAACTATCTACAATCGAAATTCCTACCTGACGTACCTATCTATGGTCCTCAGATACCATGAGAAAGGTTTAAGGCCTATAACATTTATGATCCATAACTTATGCTCGAACGAACACTTAGTCCTTCATACTTAGTCGCCACTTCATCCAGGCTCACTCTGCGCAGAGACCACGCGAAGCAGCTACAGGTTTTATCCCTCAATTGCTTAACTTTCAAATCAAATCAAATCCCACAGTCCGGCATCCTAAACTTTAGCCTAGGATACACTACAGAGATCTGAAACCTAAGCTCTGATACCAACTGTGACGACCCCACTTCTCCCAAGGGCGAACCCAAGGGTATCGGCGGGCCGCCTGCCTAGCTCGCGCCAGGACTCAAAACTTAAAACAATAAAAGCCAGAAAATTCAAAAGAGTTCTAGATACAATCCCAAAAGAGTTATAATTACATTCTCCAAAAGTACCTGCTCACACTATTACATCCTTATATTTACCACCAAAACCAAAATGTAGACCCTAAGGAGGGTCCTTATACAAACCACCAAAACAAAAACAAAAACAAACATACTATAAGTCCAACTATTACAATCAAACCTAACTATGCTAGTGTGTGTGCCAAAAGTCCCCACGTCGGCCCCTGCTAAGGAAAACAAAAGGAATGTGGTAAGCTATATGCTTAGTAAGTAAACAGGGGCAAAAGCGTAAATTTCACATAACAACAGTGACATAGTAAGAGTAATGCAAAAGCAGAAAAGTAACATCACATAACAAGGATACAGGTAGCTCCAAAGCCAATTCATATGCCATGCATGATCTCCTGCCGACACTCCGTCGACACACTTAATGGTCCGTAGAACTTCACTTGTACACCCACCGACACCTTATCACCCTCACTGGCCAGTCACCTCACAAACTTGCCCGGGCGAACAAAATCACAAACTTGAGCTTGGGTCACAAGCTCGGGTCACAAACTTGGTTCACATACTCGGTGATACAAATGTAGTACAAAAGTGGAAATCACTTCATGTGTTGGCTAGTAGTGGGCCCCACCGGCTCCGCCTAGCTCACCACTGTCTGAAATAGAAGATTTTATCACATTATATCACAAACGGCTACTAACAGACCCAAAACAAGTAAAACGGCAAAAGCCGACACACGCAAGTACGGAAACGGCAAAATTGGCACATGCAAGTGCGCGGAACGGCAAAAGGAAACGGCCAAATCTGCCATCTCAAACCGTTTTGATCAAAGATTAGGCTAGGAAAGTTGGATCAAAGTGAGCGAGATACTGTTTTGAAGCTATGAGAAAGGGCTACAAATCTCCTGAAGAAACTTTAATCTAGATCTGAATGGAAGCAGGTCAAAATTGTAGAAAACAATACCAGAAATTTACGTCTTAGGGTGACGAACAGGGTTGTTTGCTGGACCATAACTCCCAGCTCACAAATCCAAATGAGGAAATTCCAATGGCATTAGAAAGCTAGGATCTAAGACTAAAACTTTGATGTTTTGGCCAAGACCTGAATCCAATCAGAACAGAACAAAAATTGAGTGTCAAAATACCGTCAGAACTGTCCAGATACAAGGCAGTTCTGACGATCGATCTTGTTTGGGTCATAACGGAAGCTACGGAACTTGGATTTCGATGCACTTTATACCTTTTCGAAGCCAAAACCAAGATCTACATTTCTTATGAAGGATTCACCACCCAGATCGTATGGTATCAAAACCGAAAAGTCACAGGCAGAAGCTAAACTAAAAACGCACAGAACCTGATGTTCAAACCAGGCTTGAGTATTTCATCTATTACGCATGATACCCTAATCCGTTTGACCTGAAATTTTACAGGAATATTCAGGACTTAAGCATCTACAATGTTGAAGAAGGCCACTCAGTCCAATTTCGAGTGTAACTACATCAAAAATGTCACATACTACACCAGAATCGCAAAACAGGTTCACAAACCGTATTCTAGTACAAACATCATAAAACAGCCTACATAAGTCCAAATCCAGAAATTCCAAAGCCATATGAAAGCTTAGAAACAGGGATACATTTCATTAGAAGACCAGAACAACCAATTCTGAAGCATTCCAAAACAAATTAACCAATTACAATCGCAGTTCGGGTAGAAACAGGACAGCAAGGGTAAATCCATCTTTTCTCATTCTACACTACTCGGATTGACCTGAAATTTTGTAGGCACCTCTAAATCGTCATTCCCTACAACTTTCATATTTTAATCCAAGACCAATTAGGTCTCTAACTAGGAGATACAAAACCAGACAGAATTGAAGAACAATGAAACCCTAATTCCCAATTTCTCTTCCAAAACAGAAATTTCTTGCAATTAACTACCATTCACACCAACTAGCTTCATTCTCAATCATTTCCAATCATCATACATAGCCACATAATATTAATCATATGCAACCAGCAAAAATCCCAAATAAATAGAATGCTTCATCAATCTTAACTAAAATCAAGAAATAGTCCACCAAATCACACTTATAACAACCACAAGTCATTAATTAAGCATCTTTAGATAGAAGAGAGGGGTTCCATAGTCACTCACCTTAGAACCAAAGAAGAGAGATCACTTAGCACCTTAAGCTTCCAAACAACTTCACCACACAACTCACTATCACTCACTTAATGATTTCTATGGAACAAAAACAAGGTTAAGTGGTTGTATTCTTGGATTTGAGCAAGAGAGAATCAAGAAGTTGAAGAGGTTTTCTTTCTCCTTTCTTGAGAGAGAGGTTTGGCCAAGCTTAGAGAAGAAATGAGGAATTTTTGGTGATTTTTATAATTTATTTAGTCAATGGTAAGACAATGAATAGTAGTCTTACTTAAGGACTAATCCAAGGGTGACACTTGTCACCTCCATTAATGCAAGTCTATCACTTTGTTCCCTCTCACTCTAATCCATAAAGTATCCTCTAATTATCTCTTAGCACCCGATAAATTAAACCCAGTATCCGAAACTTAACCTAATCGGCCAAATTTTTCCGAACTTACCGCATTAGTGGGTCCCACGTCCGATATACGTTCTTAATTTCTCAAAAACTAACCGATACTAGAAAAATCATCTAAAACCCATATTTACTCATAAAAATTATCCTGGGAATTTTTCTAATAAAGAAAATGTGGAAAAAGGCGGGCGATAAATAAAACTCCACTTAAGATTTCTAATATTGTAACACTAGAGGTTTGCTAATCCAGAGTTTGCCAACCATTTTCAAACTTGTTAAACCTCTGTAAACTATAACGAATCCTATTTTTTCTTGTGCTAAAACAGACACTAGAATACCGCATAAACTAGGGTTTTATCATAAGCAAAGTCGGGGTTTTCAATCTTAGCCGAGCTTAGGGTTTCTCCTTAGCCCTAAAACCTTAATATCAACTTACGAACGGGCTGGGGTCTCACATGGAAAATAGGTAAAAACAAGGGATATGCTGCAGAAATTTTACTTGAAGGCTAGTTGGATTTACTTGTGATTTGAGCAAAGAGCTTTTGGGTTGTTTGCGCCTAGGTCTTCATGTTACCTTTTCGTTTCCAAGAAAATCATGTTTTCCACCCTTGCATTAGTATTTATTTGGCAAGGCGTACGACGTGTAGTCGAGCCTCACTTGTGCATTCCGTTTACTCGATTTTGGATATGAAACCTTCAATTAGTTTACTTTGATTATTTTAGGGTTTCTTGGCGATTAAGGCCAATCTGAAGTGAAAACTTTTGAAGTTGAGCCGGTGAGTGTACCACTCCCCTCCATTGCTGTTTAACTTGATTTCTGCTCTGCAATCTGTTTATTTGTTTGAGACGAGGGTGTACTTTATCACACTCGTTCTCTTGTCTGTCATATGCCAATTTACTATGCAAAATTTGAATCTGTTATCTGTGTTTGCATCTGTTCGGATTTCTATGACCTATGAGCTCAATCCTGTGGCTAAGTTATTCGAGTCGGGCCGGCAAGGGCCTGTGTGACAGCCCGACAACTCTTTACTTCCATTCCTTCCACCCAACATACCCCAACCGGGCCCGCACTCCATTCAGTAATATTTTTGGTAATACTCGAGTTTACCGGAACCAAGGGTCTCATTACCACAAGGTTCCCCAGTACAGTCCCCGTGGCGATTCAATCTTCACGACCAAGCCCTCGCCGGCTCGATCCAATTGACTACCAAACGGGGTTGAGCTCAGTAATGCAGTAAGGCCGTTGGACATCGTCCAAACGACATCAATTCAGTTTCCATGAAATGAAATTCACCAACCAATATATCAAGTTCAGTAATGCAATAAAACGGTAGCCATTCAGTGACAATATCAAAAGAGGTGAGGGCGGTCAAGTACACCCTCACCTTAATCAATTTCAATATTCGAATAAGCCATCAAGGCATCACATAACATTTAACAAAGCCACATAGTAACAATTTAGTGAGTGGTATACTCACCAAGCAAGTAAGTGGTATTTCATGTACCACGATCACCAAGCCGTCGTGCACTACCTTCAAGCCCTAGAACATATAACACATACAATGAGACTCGATAACGAGTCATATAGCAATGCTAAACACAACCCCAATAGGGTTTCATATGCATAAATGAGCATAATAGCAAACCAGAAATTAGAAAATGGCCTTAGTCTTGGCCCCAAATAGAAAACTGTTTTATACTCATTATGCGGTAATGGTACAACTCTCACTACAAATATCGGTTGGGGTGTAAGACCCACCGTTTCGAAGCTATGGAACAGGTCTACAATAATGTAGAAGACCACTCAATCCAGTTCCTAGCTTAACTAGGTCGAAAATGCCAAATACTAACCCAGAATTCCTAAAACAGGTTCGCAAAACACAAAAAACTGTAATCAGTATATCTCAGTCCTTACAAGTCCAAATGCCGAAATTCCAAAGGCATATGTTAGCTAAGACACTCAGCTACATTTCATCAGAAGACACCAACTCCAAAATCCAAACCAATTCCAGTCAAAATAGCCAACTACTATCGCAGTTTTCGCATTCTGCTCAAAGCAGAACAGCTACAGTAATTTCGTCATAACTCATTCTACATTAATCCAAATGACCTGAAATTTTGCAGGCACATCAACCTCATCAATACCTACAACTTTCATGTTTTGAGCAAAGTCAAATTCGGCCTCTAACACAGTGATCTAAAACCGGACAGAATTGGGGCTTCAAGAACCCTAACTTTCCAATTTTCCATCCAAATCCAAAATTAGTTGCATTTAACCACATTTGACATCCACTAGAGCCATTTCCAACCATTACAATTCATCATACAAGCCCCCAACATCAAGATCATATTAAACCAGAAAAATTCCCAATAAAATAAAAACTTCACCATAACAAGCCAAATCAAGAAATAAATCACATTTTCACACACTCATGCCACTTCTAAGCATCATATGACCATTATTAGAGGTAGTAGGGTGTTCAAGCAACACTTACCAAGAAATCAAGAGAAAGAGGGATATTGGACACCTTTGATCTTCAAACAAAGTTCACCAATACACTTACTAACACTAGAAGCAATGTTTTTATGGAGTAGAAACAACTCTAGGCTTTGGTTTGTGGTAGATTGGACCAAGTGGAAGCTTGCAAAATGAAGAAGTTCTTCTCCTTCTTGAGCTTGGGATGGCCGGCCAACACAAGGTAAGAAATGGTAAATTTTTATGATTTTTTTGAGATATTTAACCCTTGGTCAAGAAAGTCAAAATGATGAATAGTATTTCTTTAAAAGTATCCAATAAGAAGGTGACACTTGTCACCTTCATTAATGCCTTCTTATCTTTCTTTTCTCTCTCACATCAATCACTTCACACACACTACTTATCTCTTAACACCCGATAAATTTATAACAGTATCCGAAACTTAACCTTATTGGCCGAATTTTTCCGAACTTTTCGCACTAGTGGGTCCCACGTCCATTATTTATCCTTAATTTTCTAAAAACTCGCCAATGCTAGAAAAATCATCTTAAAACTATAATTGCTCATAAAATCCACTAAGAAAATATTTCTAAGCCAGAAAATGCAGAAAACATGCAATTAAGGGGAATAAACCCTAGGAAAATAATTAGGGTTTTACGGGCTCTCACACTCTCCCCCCCTTAAAAGAATTTCGTCCTCGAAATTTCTCACCTTAATTCCCGAAAAGGTTTGGGTATTTCTTTCGCATTTCCTCTTCCATCTCCCAAGTAGCTTCCTCCACTCCGTGGTTTCTCCATAGCACTTTCACTAGCGGAATCTTCTTGTTTCTGAGCTCTTTGACTTTTCGATCGAGTACTTGAACCGGTTTCTCTTCGTAGGCCAGTGATTCATCTACTTCGATATCCTCCGGTTGTAAAACATGAGATGGGTCAGGATGGTACTTCTTTAGCATCGAGACGTGAAATACATCGTGGATTCGAGATAGACTGGATGGCAGTTCCAATCGATACGCGACCGCTCCAACCCTCTGAAGGATCTTGTAGGGTCCGACGTACCGTGGTTGAAGCTTCTTTCCTTTCCCCGTTGTCAGACTTCGTAAGGGTGTGATCTTGAGAAATACTTGATCTCCAACTTCAAATTCTAAATCCTTCCTTCGGTTATCCGCGTAGCTCTTCTGGCGACTCTGGGCGGTTTGAAGCCGTTGCCTTATCAACTTGACCTTCTCGTGAGCCTCTTCCATCCATGGAATAGTTGTCGGGTCCAGTGCCTTCTTTTCACCAACTTCGTCCCAGTAAATCGGTGAGCGACACTTGCGTCCGTAAAGAGCTTCGTACGGAGCCATTTGAATCGACGAATGAAAGCTATTGTTGTACGCGAACTCCACCAAGGTCATGTGCTGACCCCAACTGCCTCCAAAATCCAAGATGCACGTTCGCAGCATGTCCTCGAGAGTTTGAATTGTCCGTTCTGACTGGCCATCCGTCTGAGGATGATAAGTAGTGCTCAAGTTGAGTTTCGTCCCCAGGGTTTCTTGGAACTTCTGCCAAAATCGCGACACAAACCGTGGATCCCGATCGGAAACGATGCTCACAGGAACACCGTGTAGTCTTACTACTTCGTCCATGTACAGTCGGGCCAACTGATCCATTGAGTACTTCATGTTCACCGGCAAGAAATGGGCCGATTTGGTTAATCGATCAACGATCACCCAAACGGCATCGTGTCCCCTTTGCGTCCTTGGTAAACCTGAAACGAAGTCCATAGTGATGTTTTCCCACTTCCACTCGGGTATCTCCAAGGGTTGTAACAAACCCGATGGTTTTTGATGCTCCGCCTTCACTTGCTGGCAAATGAGACATTTCTGCACGTATTGAGCTATTTCCCTCTTCATATTATCCCACCAATAGGTCCCTTTCAGGTCTTGATACATCTTGCTGCTACCCGGATGGATTGTATACTTGGACCGATGAGCTTCCTCCAGAATTTCTGCTTTCAATGACTCGTCCTTTGGTACTACAATTCGGTTCCGATACTTCAGAAGACCCTCAGGACTTAAATTGAAGTCCGTAGTTTCTCCCTTTTCCACTTTCTCTCTCCACTTCCGCACCATCAAATCCTTGCCTTGCACCTCTTTTATACGTTCCAGTAGAGTGGATGTAACCCTAATATTGCCAAATATCACCTTATGGCTCCCAAGACAGGGTTTCCACTCGCACACGGATTCTAGCAAATCCCATTCCTTGATCATTAGCCCTGCCACTTGCACTTTACGACTCAAGGCATCTGCTACCACATTTGCCTTTCCCGGATGGTAATTGATCGTACAGTCATAATCTTCCAGGAATTCCATCCATCGCCGTTGTCTCATATTCAGTTCCTTCTGGGAGAAGAGATATCTCAGACTCTTGTGATCCGAATACACCTCGAAGGTCACCCCATATAGGTAATGCCTCCACTTTTTCAGAGCAAATACAACAGCGGCTAATTCCAGGTCGTGAGTCGGGTAGTTCTGCTCGTGAAGCTTCAATTTCCTAGAGGCGAAAGCTATCACATTCCGGTTCTGCATCAAAACACATCCCAATCCCTCTCGCGACGCGTCCGCATATACTGCAAACCCGTCCACTCCATTTGGCAAGACCAATACTGGAGCCATGGTCAATCTTTTCTTTAATTCCTGAAAATTCGTTTCGCATCGGCCGTTCCACATAAACTGGCCATGCTTCTTCGTTAGGTCAGTTAGAGGTCCTGCCAGTTTGGAAAAATCCTTAATGAACCTTCGGTAGTACCCAGCTAGCCCTAGAAAGCTACGAATTTCCGTGGGGGTTTCTGGCCTCTTCCAATTTGTCACGGCCTCAACCTTTGCCGGGTCCACCGAAATACCTTCATGAGAGATCACGTGCCCTAGAAATGCCACTTTCTCCAACCAGAACTCGCATTTGCTGAACTTGGCGTATAGCTGATGTTCCCTCAATGTCTGCAACACCATTCTTAAATGCTCTTCATGCTCCTCGCGTGTCTTAGAGTAGACCAAAATGTCGTCAATAAACACCACGACAAATCGGTCCAGGTAGGGTTTAAAAACCCTATGCATTAAGTCCATGAAGGCGGCGGGAGCATTAGTCAGTCCAAAGGGCATAACGGCGAACTCGTAATGCCCGTATCTCGAGTTGAAAGCAGTTTTCGGAATGTCCTCCTTCCTAATCAACAACTGGTAGTATCCCTGTCGGAGGTCCAACTTCGAGAAGACCACTGCTCCTTGCAGCTGGTCAAACAACTCGTCGATGTGGGGCAGTGGATACTTATTCTTGATCGTCACGTTGTTCAGCCCCCTATAGTCAATACACATCCTCAAAGTTCCATCCTTTTTCTTCACGAATAGAACAGGAGCTCCCCAAGGAGACTCACTCTCGTGAATGAATCCCCGCTCCAAAAGGTCTTGTAATTGCAACTTAAGCTCTTTAAGTTCTGCAGGCGCCATTCGGTAAGGGGTTTTGGAGATAGGTGCGGTTCCAGGTAAAAGATCTATTCGGAATTCTATCTCTCTTTCCGGAGGTAAAGCCACTAACTCATCAGGAAACACATCCGGAAATTCCCTCACTATGGCCACGTCTTCCACTTTTAACTTATCCGTAGGGGTATTAATTAAGAAGGCCAAAAATCCTTGCGCCCCTCTACTTATCAATTTCCTAGCTCGAATGCCCGAAATGAGAGCAGATGAGGCTAACCTACCCCTTATATCTAACCTTAAGGTTGCCTCGCCAGGAATGCGAAATTCAACTATTTTCGTTTTACAGTCCAGTTGGGCGTTATATTTAGCTAACCAGTCCATACCCAAAATCACGTCGTACCCCTTAATGGATAAACTAATCAAGTCCCCTAAAAACCTCCTTTCACCTATCCATACGTCGCAATCCCTATAAACCATACTAGTCACCAAACGTTGGTTCCCCGTAGGTGTACTAACCTCTAAGTCATATGGTAAACTAGCAGGTTTTATATCGATGCCACACATGAAATCAGGGTTAACAAACGAATGAGTGGCACCAGGATCAATTAAAACTTTGGCAAAGCGGTGGAAAATAGGGATCGTACCTTCCACCACCTCGGAAGACTCTGGGATCTGGTGAGGCTCTAAGGAATATACCCTAGCCGGAACTTTTGGTTTGGATCCGTCTCCCTTGGCCGATCCAGTATTGGTTCTCGACGGTAGTTGGCTCCCCTTTTCGTCTTGTTTCAGGACCGGACATGTAGCCAGTTGATGGTCCGCACTTCCACACCGCAGACATTTCCCCAGTTTCCTCCAGCAATTGTCCTCGGTGTGGTTTGTCTTTCCGCAGTGCCCACAGGGACCACGAGGTGCCGAAGCCGAGCCACTCTGGATGTTTCCCCTTTGCCCTCGCCCAGCTTGGCCGCCCCTGAACGGAGTCCCTCTGCCTGGTCCAGAATGACGACCACCTCCAGTTCCTCGTCCAAACTTGGAGGGAGTGCTCTTCTCACCTTGTCCAGACGTACTCCCAGGAAATCCACGCTTCTTAGCCTGGAAGTTTCGGACCTGAAGCCGTGCACTCTCAACTCGTTGGGCTTTTTCCATAGCCTCGCTAAACGTGGTAATTTGAGCCGCCGCGAGATCCTTCTGGATCTCAACGTTCAAGCCCTGAATGAAGCGCCTCACTCGTCTTTGCTCAGTCATGATTAATTCAGGCGCAAATTTGGACAGGCGGGTAAACTGGCTCTCGTACTCCGCCACCGTCTGAGCCCCTTGCCGGAGCCGGATAAACTCGTCTTCCTTCCTCTCCTGGACTAGAGGAGGGAAAAACTTGGCATTAAACTCTCGTATAAAGTTCACCCATGTCCTCGGTGTCTGCTCTCGCTCCCATTTCTGCCTAATTACGTTCCACCAGGAACGGGCAGCTCCTTCCAGTTGAAACACGGCAAAAGTGACCTGCCGTTCGTCCGGGTAGTGTAAAGCCGCGAATATATCAACCATCTTCTCCAGCCATTTCTCGGCGACGTCAGGGTCGGGTCCCCCAATAAACTTTGGGGGGGAAAACTTTTGAAAACGCTCAAGAGCTCTATCCTCGCTCTCAACGTGGTTACCAGGATTTCCGGGGTTAGGGTTTGGGTTTTGGCCCTGTTGTTGCACTACCTGTGCAAGTAGGTTGGTCATTTGCTGCATAGCAGCAGCTATTTGAACGTTGGGGTCTATCTGGGGTTCAGGATTTGGTCCAGTAGAAGCTTCCCCCGTTTCCCTAACTGGTGTGGGTTGCCTACCACGCCCACGTCCCCGTCCACTCCGTGTTCCTTCCATAAGGTATACTTGGTCTAGGCAAAAGTACTAAACCAAAGCAATAACAAAGCATATAAGTAACATTTAAGTTTTGCACAAAAACACATTTATACAGTCCAAGCATAAACACAATCACACATATATACATGCCAAACACATATATACAAGCAGTCAGTCAGGTACGGCCAAAGCACGTACGTACACAAAAGATCCACCTGAGGATAGGCCTATCAAAAGAGATTTACACATAGCTAACTCTACATCCAAAACGGTTAGCTAAGGCACTATCCCTATCCCTATATACACACAAGAGCCACCACTAGCCAAAAGAAGCCTCTAAGATCAAGGCCTAATCAGTCGCCGGGGTCTGAGACCCAGGCGATGGGGTAGACTCCTCCCCAGCCTCGGCCCCAGCATACGAGGCCTCGTCACTAGACTCCTCGAGTCCGTCGTCGCATAGGTTAAGGATCGCCTCAGCACGACCCCTGACCTTACGAGCTCGCTTAGTCTCGCGCTCGCGTGCATCTCTCAACTGATCACATAGATCATCAACTCTTTCCTCGACCTCTTGCACGTCATATTCTAGCTCTTTAATACGCGAGGCTTGCTTCTCATTGGTCGCCTTAGCCTGAGTCACCTCAGCTTCCAACGCAGCAACCACAGCTTCAAGCTTAGTATTTTCCTTAGCAAACTCCTCGCGTTCCTTTGCCACCGACAAAACTAGTGTATTTGGGTAGGCAAAGTTGCTACGACACCCACACTGTCGAACGCGGCTGGCCGGGCTCCAACGGACCACGGCCCCCTTCTGCCTAAGTTGATACTTAATCGGCGGCAACGTGCTATGAGGACGATCTCCTGCCGGACGGTCACTCGGGTCACCACTGGCATCCATCCTATAGCAAAGGAATAAACAACATGAATAACCTTAAAAACCATAATCAATAAAACCCTCAAGTCGAGCACTTCTATTACACCCAGGCTAGTTCAAACCTAGGCTCTGATACCACCTGTGACAGCCCCACCTTCCCCTAAGGCGAACCAAAGGGGTTAGCGGACTGCCTGCCCAGCTCTCGCCAGGACTAACGGTACGGTTTACGTCAATCTAAAACGTTCCGGAACATAACATCGCGCGCAAACAAGTCAAAACACGAAATAAAATAAAATAAAATAAAACGAAAACCGAAGCCGAAATTTATCTAAACCATAGCCAAGCATATATGTACAACGGAAATCAACATTTACAACCATAATGGCATGCCAAAACCATTCATTAAGGAGTACACATTCGATTTGCCTATCAAAAGGAAATGAACCCGTTATACATTAGGGTTTCACTTCAAGAGCTATACAAAAGACATTTACAAGCTCAGTATGGCAATTGACTATCCAGTCCATTTTCAAAAGCAATTATATCCCTGTAAGGAAAACAAATAACACGGAATGAGCCAAAGCCCAGTGGTATACCACCCAATAAGCAATCAAAGTCATATAAGAATGAACCTTCATTTAAAGTGCACAAATAAGCAATGAAGCAAAACGGTAAAAGGATACGGTCGGCTCTCAAGAGCCCATTTCCACGCTTGCAATCTTGAACCAACCTCATTGACTCTCCGTCAATGTTAAAATACCAAACCGTAGACAACTCTTTACTTCCATTCCTTCCACCCAACATACCCCAACCGGGCCCGCACTCCATTCAGTAATATTTTTGGTAATACTCGAGTTTACCGGAACCAAGGGTCTCATTACCACAAGGTTCCCCAGTACAGTCCCCGTGGCGATTCAATCTTCACGACCAAGCCCTCGCCGGCTCGATCCAATTGACTACCAAACGGGGTTGAGCTCAGTAATGCAGTAAGGCCGTTGGACATCGTCCAAACGACATCAATTCAGTTTCCATGAAATGAAATTCACCAACCAATATATCAAGTTCAGTAATGCAATAAAACGGTAGCCATTCAGTGACAATATCAAAAGAGGTGAGGGCGGTCAAGTACACCCTCACCTTAATCAATTTCAATATTCGAATAAGCCATCAAGGCATCACATAACATTTAACAAAGCCACATAGTAACAATTTAGTGAGTGGTATACTCACCAAGCAAGTAAGTGGTATTTCATGTACCACGATCACCAAGCCGTCGTGCACTACCTTCAAGCCCTAGAACATATAACACATACAATGAGACTCGATAACGAGTCATATAGCAATGCTAAACACAACCCCAATAGGGTTTCATATGCATAAATGAGCATAATAGCAAACCAGAAATTAGAAAATGGCCTTAGTCTTGGCCCCAAATAGAAAACTGTTTTATACTCATTATGCGGTAATGGTACAACTCTCACTACAAATATCGGTTGGGGTGTAAGACCCACCGTTTCGAAGCTATGGAACAGGCCTACAATAATGTAGAAGACCACTCAATCCAGTTCCTAGCTTAACTAGGTCGAAAATGCCAAATACTAACCCAGAATTCCTAAAACAGGTTCGCAAAACACAAAAAACTGTAATCAGTATATCTCAGTCCTTACAAGTCCAAATGCCGAAATTCCAAAGGTATATGTTAGCTAAGACACTCAGCTACATTTCATCAGAAGACACCAACTCCAAAATCCAAACCAATTCCAGTCAAAATAGCCAACTACTATCGCAGTTTTCGCATTCTGCTCAAAGCAGAACAGCTACAGTAATTTCGTCATAACTCATTCTACATTAATCCAAATGACCTGAAATGTTTCAGGCACATCAACCTCATCAATACCTACAACTTTCATGTTTTGAGCAAAGTCAAATTCGGCCTCTAACACAGTGATCTAAAACCGGACAGAATTGGGGCTTCAAGAACCCTAACTTTCCAATTTTCCATCCAAATCCAAAATTAGTTGCATTTAACCACATTTGACATCCACTAGAGCCATTTCCAACCATTACAATTCATCATACAAGCCCCCAACATCAAGATCATATTAAACCAGAAAAATTCCCAATAAAATAAAAACTTCACCATAACAAGCCAAATCAAGAAATAAATCACATTTTCACACACTCATGCCACTTCTAAGCATCATATGACCATTATTAGAGGTAGTAGGGTGTTCAAGCAACACTTATGAAACCCTATTGGGGTTGTGTTTAGCATTGCTATATGACTCGTTATCGAGTCTCATTGTATGTGTTATATGTTCTAGGGCTTGAAGGTAGTGCACGACGGCTTGGTGATCGTGGTACATGAAATACCACTTACTTGCTTGGTGAGTATACCACTCACTAAATTGTTACTATGTGGCTTTGTTAAATGTTATGTGATGCCTTGATGGCTTATTCGAATATTGAAATTGATTAAGGTGAGGGTGTACTTGACCGCCCTCACCTCTTTTGATATTGTCACTGAATGGCTACCGTTTTATTGCATTACTGAACTTGATATATTGGTTGGTGAATTTCATTTCATGGAAACTGAATTGATGTCGTTTGGACGATGTCCAACAGCCTTACTGCATTACTGAGCTCAACCCCGTTTGGTAGTCAATTGGATCGAGCCGGCGAGGGCTTGGTCGTGAAGATTGAATCGCCACGGGGACTGTACTGGGGAACCTTGTGGTAATGAGACCCTTGGTTCCGGTAAACTCGAGTATTACCAAAAATATTACTGAATGGAGTGCGGGCCCGGTTGGGGTATGTTGGGTGGAAGGAATGGAAGTAAAGAGTTGTCTACGGTTTGGTATTTTAACATTGACGGAGAGTCAATGAGGTTGGTTCAAGATTGCAAGCGTGGAAATGGGCTCTTGAGAGCCGACCGTATCCTTTTACCGTTTTGCTTCATTGCTTATTTGTGCACTTTAAATGAAGGTTCATTCTTATATGACTCTGATTGCTTATTGGGTGGTATACCACTGGGCTTTGGCTCATTCCGTGTTATTTGTTTTCCTTACAGGGATATAATTGCTTTTGAAAATGGACTGGATAGTCAATTGCCATACTGAGCTTGTAAATGTCTTTTGTATAGCTCTTGAAGTGAAACCCTAATGTATAACGGGTTCATTTCCTTTTGATAGGCAAATCGAATGTGTACTCCTTAATGAATGGTTTTGGCATGCCATTATGGTTGTAAATGTTGATTTCCGTTGTACATATATGCTTGGCTATGGTTTAGATAAATTTTGGCTTCGGTTTTCGTTTTATTTTATTTCGTGTTTTGACTTGTTTGCGCGCGATGTTATGTTCCGGAACGTTTTAGATTGACGTAAACCGTACCGTTAGTCCTGGCGAGAGCTGGGCAGGCAGTCCGCTAACCCCTTTGGTTCGCCTTAGGGGAAGGTGGGGCTGTCACAAACACTTACCAAGAAATCAAGAGAAAGAGGGATATTGGACACCTTTGATCTTCAAACAAAGTTCACCAATACACTTACTAACACTAGAAGCAAAGTTTTTATGGAGTAGAAACAACTCTAGGCTTTGGTTTGTGGTAGATTGGACCAAGTGGAAGCTTGCAAAATGAAGAAGTTCTTCTCCTTCTTGAGCTTGGGATGGCCGGCCAACACAAGGTAAGAAATGGTAAATTTTTATGATTTTTTTGAGATATTTAACCCTTGGTCAAGAAAGTCAAAATGATGAATAGTATTTCTTTAAAAGTATCCAATAAGAAGGTGACACTTGTCACCTTCATTAATGCCTTCTTATCTTTCTTTTCTCTCTCACATCAATCACTTCACACACACTACTTATCTCTTAACACCCGATAAATTTACAACAGTATCCGAAACTTAACCTTATTGGCCGAATTTTTCCGAACTTTTCGCACTAGTGGGTCCCACGTCCACTATTTACTCTTAATTTTCTAAAAATTCTCCAATGCTAGAAAAATCATCTTAAAACTATAATTGCTCATAAAATCCACTAAGAAAATATTTCTAAGCCAGAAAATGCAGAAAACATGCAATTAAGGGGAATAAACCCTAGGAAAATAATTAGGGTTTTACGGGCTCTCACAGCCTGGACGATTAGATAACGAACCACGGTAGTCAGTTCGGGGATTTTGGGTATTGAGACCCTTGATTCCGAGTATACTCGAGTATTACCATTTTGTTCGTTTCAGGTGAGCGGGCCCGGTAAAGGGGTGTTTGGTGGACGGAATTCGGTGCGAAGTGGGTCTACGGACGCGTTGGTTCTATATACGTTGACGGAGAGTCAACCGGTTTGGATCAAGTACTGCGCTGGAAATTTGGCTCTTGAGAGCCACCTGTATCCTTTCTATGTGAATCATTAGTTACTTTACTTTACATCTGGCATGTGTATCTGATTTGTTAAATGTGAAATGCCATGATTTTTCTGCTGTATGTTTGGTACCTCATTCAGCGCAAGCTCACCCCTTTCTGTTCCTTTTGTTTTCCTTACAGGAAAATAAATACTTTTGGACTGGATTTGACAAATGGCTGCCAAATTGAGCTAGTTGAACATATCTTTTGTATAGCGCATGTATTAAAATCTTAAATGTACTTTTGGGAACTGTTTTCCTTTTGATTTGGCAAACCAGACATGTATCCACTTTTGAATATTTTTGTATGCCACTTTGGCTTGTAAATGCTAAGTTTCAAGATGGGAATGTTTGCTTGGTATTTGGTTGGGTTCTAACGGGTCGGTTACTATTCATAGCCGACTCCGATTTTATTTTTTTTTAATTTTTTTTTTTTTACCCGCGTTGGTAAGTTTTGAGATGTATTAGCTCGTTCTATACCGAACCGTTAGTCCTGGCGAGAGTTGGGCAGGCGACCCGCCGAACCCTCTGGTTCGCCTTAGGGGAAGGTGGGGCCGTCACAACCACTAAGCATGATTTAAGCATCAATTAAGGTAGGAGGGTGGTTCTTCACAACTCACCTTAAAAACAAGAGAGAGAGAGCAATTGGTCACCTTAACTTTCCAAATAACTTCACACAACAACTCACAAACACTAATTGAAGAAGTTTTATGGAGAAATTGCAAGTTTCAATGGTTGGTTTTGATGATTTGGAGCAACTTGAAGAGTTTTCTTCCGTGTGCTTAGAGTAAGAGAGAGAGAAAGAGAGAAAGAGAGAAAGAAAGAGACGGCTACCATGGAGGATTTTTTGATGATTTTTGGGTCATTTTTGGTTTATTTAAGTCAAATGGTAAGACCATGAATAGTGGTCTTAAGGTTCAACCACTCAAATGGTGACACTTGTCACCATATTTAATGTTTGCCTAACTTTTTTGTCTCTCTTACACCTACCCACTTGGTACCTCTAAATATCTCATAACACCCGATAAATTAATTCCAGTATCCAAAACTTAACCTAACTGGACGAATTTTCCCAAACTTTTCGCACTAGTGGATCCCACATCTGATATCTACTCTTAATTTCTCAAAAAACTAACGATACTAGAAAAATCATCTAAAAACTATATTTACTCAATAAAATTATCAGGAAAATTTTTTCTAATAAAGAAAATGCAGAAAACATGCCATTTACGCGGAAAACCCTAGAAAAATTATGAAGAAAGTACAGGTTCTCACACTCTCTCCCCCTTAAAAGAAATTTCGTCCTCGAAATTTTCTTATCAACGGAATCTATCAAAACCTAAGGTACCCAACGGATCGTACCTTCTACGTCCTCAGACGAGTCAGGGACTTGATGCTGCTCTAGAGAATATACCCGAGTTGGTGCCTTCGATCCCGTCCCTTCTCCTTTCGTCTGTCCAGGGTTGATCTTGGCTGGTTGCTGAGAATTGGTCTTGGTTGGTGGCAGAGTCCCTCTCCGCTCGCGCAGGCGAGTTGGACAGTTAGCAATCCGATGTTCGGCGCTTCCACAATGCAAGCATTTTCCTTCTTTCTTCCAGCAATTTGTTTCCGTATGACTTGGCCCTCCGTAATATCCACAGGGACCACGAGTAGCAGAGACCAGTCCCCCCTGAGAGCTATCACGCGACACTCCTGGTTGTCGTATTCCCCCATTTCCCTTTCCAATCTTAGGGGGCGTACTTGTACCTTCTTGCTCAGAGCTACTTCCAGGAAAGCCCCTTTTCTTGGCTTGAAAGTTTTTCACCTGTAGCCTAGCATTCTTTACTCATTGCGCCTTCTCTACGGCCTCGCTAAAAGCATTAATCTGGGCCACCGCGAGGTCCTTCTGAATTTCTACGTTCAAACCCTGGATAAAACGCCTTATTCACCTCTGCTCGGTCATGATCAACTCAGGAGCAAATTTGGACAGGCGGGTGAACTGACTCTCGTATTCCGCTACAGACTGGGCCCATTGGCGAAATTGGATAAATTCATCTTCCTTCCGCTCTTGGACTAGAAGTGGGAAGAATTTCGCGTTGAATTCCAGCATTAAATTCACCCAAGTCCTGGGCGTTTGTTCCCGATCCCATTTTTGCCGAATAACGTTCCACCAGGAACGGGCCGCCCCTTCTAGTTGGAAGACGGCAAAAGTCACCTGCCTTTCTTCGGTGTAATGCAAGGCCGCAAAGATATCCACCATCTTCTCGAGCCACCTTTTGGCGACATCCGGGTCGGGTTCCCCAATAAATTTCGGTGGTGCGAACTTCTGGAACCTCTCAAGTGCTCTATCGTCGCTTTCGCCATGATTGCCTGGGTTTCCAGGATTAGGGTTTGGGTTTTGGCCCTGTTGCTGCACCACTTGTGCCA
Source organism: Coffea arabica (assembly GCF_036785885.1). Taxonomy (NCBI): domain Eukaryota; kingdom Viridiplantae; phylum Streptophyta; class Magnoliopsida; order Gentianales; family Rubiaceae; genus Coffea; species Coffea arabica. Next base: position 12,605,336 of record NC_092326.1, read on the forward strand.
GTAAGTTGGTCATTTGCTGCATAGCGGCAGCTATTTGCACATTGAGGTCAACCCTCGGTTCAGGATTAGGTTCAGATGAGATTTCCCCAGCACCCCTGTCCGGTGTGGGTTGCCTACGCCCGCGCCCACGTCCCCGGCCACTACGTGTGCCCTCCATTAATCTAAGTCAATCTAGGGTCGATGTGGAAAGATAATATTAAAGACAATTATAAGCATAAGCAAAACATGAAGTACACACAGATCAAAAGCAGATACACACACTACTGGACCGAACCAGGCACACAGTAGCAGTCAATTAAATACAAATATAAGAGATCCATGAAAGTAACGGGATCATCCGAAAGTACTACAGACAGACTGGGTCACGAGTACAAAAATAACTCACGAAGATCTTTTTCCCCTCTACGACAACAACAGACCATACGAACAGACCATACGAAGTTCCATAGAATCGCCTTTCTAGTTCACCTAAGTCCTTTCTAACCTAGGCTCTCATTGATCTAGTAGGCGGGCACGAGAATCCCAAATAAGATAATTTACAACTCGAGCCGGCCGGTCCCAAGCGTAAATCATTCATATTAAAGATTCCTACCCGACATACAGATCTATCTTCCTCAGGTTTCATGATAAAGATTTTTACACTTATAACATGCATAGTTCATAACTTATGCTCAGATGAGCACTTAAACACATTCACGAAATCAAGATCGTAACACCACTGGCCCAAGCTCACTCCGCGCAGAGACCACGCGAAGCAGCTCTGATACCACCTGTGACAGCCCCACCTCACCCTAAGGCGAACCAAAGGGTTCAGCGGACCGCCTGCCCAGCTCTCGCCAGGACTACGGAGTCGAATTACACAAATCCGATATTACGCGAGATAGGACCCAAAAGAATTGAACGATTGAAGACCGCCAAGCTTACAAGTAACTTACCAAGATCACATGGGGAAAACACTTTCATATATATATGTCGCTAGGTTTACAATACAAGTGGAACCAGTGAAATGAAATACATTTGGAGTTTGCTCACTCTCGAGGGGCTATACAAAAGAACAAAAGATTATCTAACTAGCTCAACTCGCTTCTCAAAATTATGATTTCCAAAAGAGGTTCCTGTAAGGAAAACAAAGATAACGAGGAGGGGGTGAGCTTACGCCCAATGAGGTACCAAACATGTAGCAGAAAAATCATGGCATTTCACGTTATACAAATCAGATACACATGCTCGCTATAAAGTAAGACAGGTAAACACAAGAACTCAAATACGGAGGATACAGGTGGCTCTCAGGAGCCAGCTTTCCAGCGCAGTACTTGATCCAAGCCGGTTGACTCTCCGTCAACGTATATAGAACCAACGCGTCCGTAGACCCCACTTTACACCAAATTCCGTCCACCAAACACCCTTTTACCGGGCCCGCTCACCTCAACAGAAACAGAAATGGTAATACTCGAGTATACCGGAATCAAGGGTCTCAATACCCAAAGATCCCAAAACAGACTACCGTGGTTCGTTATCTAATTGACCAAGCCCTTGCCGGCCCGACTCGAGTAACTAGCCACAGGGGTTGAGCTCAGGGGTCACAGAAAGGTCGTTGGATACAAGCTTCCAAATGACGTCCGAACAGATACAGATAACAGATTCAGATTCGTACCAAAAATTTGGCATATGAACAGACAAGAGAACGAGTGCGATAAAGTACACTCTCGTCTCAAACAAAATAAACAGATAGTGTAGTCATTTAAATCACAGATTGTAGAGGCAGAAATTAGGTTACACAGCAAATGAAGGGAGTGGTACACTCACCGGGTCAAGTACAGATACCTCAAAAGTTTTCGCTTCAGATTGGCTTTAATCGCGAAGAAACCCTAAAAGAACCAAAGTAAAACAATTGAAGGTTCCACTTCCAAAATCGAGTATACAGAACACACATGTGAGGCTCGACTACCGGTCGTATGCCTCACCAAAATTATTAATGCAAGGATGCAAATCATGATTTTTGGAAACAAAAAAGTAACATGAAGACCTAGGCTCAAACAACCCAAAAGCCCTTCATTTCTATTAAAAGCCAATTCAAACTTAAAGGAACCAAACGGCCTAGAAAATTGGACAGCATTTCCCCTAAATTTGCTTACTTTTCCAGCCGTCATGGCTTCATTATTGTCCTCAGCCGGTCCCAAAGTCACACATAACATAAGTTCATTCAATAGCCGTTTAGTAGGCTCCAAGTAGTACAAGTACAACTCAAGCTAGGGAAAAGTCCGGAAATGAAAGTCAAGCCCTAAAATATTCAAATAAGCACAATAAGACTCAATTACAAGTCATAAACCAATGCCAAATACTACCGAAATAGGGTTCCATAAGCATACGTAAGTATTAGAGGAAACCAGAAAATCCGGAAATGGAGTTAGCTTTAGCCCTGAAAAAAAACAGTTTTTGACCTCATTTTACGGTAATGGCACCAAAAGCACTACGATTATCGGATGAAGGTGCAAGACCCACCGTTTCGAAGCTAAGAGATAGGGCTAAAATGTTTCAGAAGAAAACTTTGTCCAGTTTTGAGTGTAACAAGGTCATAAATACAAGATACTACATCAAAAACGTAAAACAGATTCACCAAAATGCATTCTAGCGGAAATATCATAACTCAGGCTCTCCAAGTCCAAATCCAGAAATTCCAAAACCAGTTGAAAGCTAAGAAATAGGACTAAATTTCATCAGAAGGTCTCAACAACCAATTCGGAAGCAATTCCAGCCAAAACAACCAATTACAGCAATAGTAATTTCGACTTTTCTCATTCTACTCTACTCCGATTGACCTGAAATTTTGTATACACCTCTAAAATGTCATTCCCTACAACTTTCATGTTTTAAGCTAAGGCCAATTCGGCCTCTAACTAGGAGCTAAAAACGCGGGCAGAATGCTCCCACAAGAACCCTAATTTTCTGAGATTTCTTCCAAACCAGAAATTAGTTGCAATTAATCACTTTTTCCACCTCCTAGAGTCATTATATACCAATTCCAATCATCATAGATAGCCACACAATCATTCTTATATTAAAACAGAAAAATCCCCAAAAATAATAAAACTTCATCACTAAAACCACAAATCAATAATTAATCCATAAACTTGCATCTCATACTACCACTAAGCATGATTTAAGCATCAATTAAGGGAGGAGGGTGGTTCTTCACAACTCACCTTAAAAACAAGAGAGAGAGAGCAATTGGTCACCTTAACCTTCCAAATAACTTCACACAACAACTCACAAACACTAATTGAAGAAGTTTTATGGAGAAATTGCAAGTTTCAATGGTTGGTTTTGATGATTTGGAGCAACTTGAAGAGTTTTCTTCCTTGTGCTTAGAGTAAGAGAGAGAGAAAGAGAGAAAGAAAGAGCCGGCTACCATGGAGGATTTTTTGATGATTTTTGGGTCATTTTTGGTTTATTTAAGTCAAATGGTAAGACCATGAATAGTGGTCTTAAGGTTCAACCACTCAAATGGTGACACTTGTCACCATATTTAATGCTTGCCTAACTTTTTTGTCTCTCTTACACTTACCCACTTGGTACCTCTAAATATCCCATAACACCCGATAAATTAATTCCAGTATCCAAAACTTAACCTAACTGGGCGAATTTTCCCGAACTTTTCGCACTAGTGGGTCCCACATCCGATATCTACTCTTAATTTCTCAAAAAACTAACGATACTAGAAAAATCATCTAAAAACTATATTTACTCAATAAAATTATCAGGAAAATTTTTTCTAATAAAGAAAATGCAGAAAACATGCCATTTACGCGGAAAACCCTAGAAAAATTATGAAGAAAGTACGGGTTCTCACACTCTCTCCCCCTTAAAAGAAATTTCGTCCTCGAAATTTTCTTATCAACGGAATCTATCAAAACCTAAGGTACCCAACGGATCGTACCTTCTACGTCCTCAGACGAGTCAGGGACTTGATGCTGCTCTAGAGAATATACCCGAGTTGGTGCCTTCGATCCCGTCCCTTCTCCTTTCGTCTGTCCAGGGTTGATCTTGGCTGGTTGCTGAGAATTGGTCTTGGTTGGTGGCAGAGTCCCTCTCCGCTCGCGCAAGCGAGCTGGACAGTTAGCAATCCGATGTTCGGCGCTTCCACAATGCAAGCATTTTCCTTCTTTCTTCCAGCAATTTGTTTCCGTATGACTTGGCCCTCCGTAATATCCACAGGGACCACGAGTAGCAGAGACCAGTCCCCCCTAAGAGATAGGGCTACAATGTTCTAGAAGGCAACTCTGTCCAGTTTTGAGTGTAAGAAGGTCAAAAATGCAAGATACTACACCAGAACCGGAAAAACAGATTCACAAAACGCATTCTGGTGTAAACATCATAAAACAAGCTACCTAAATCCAAATCCAGTAATTCCAAAGCCATCTGAAACCTTAGAAACAGGGATGCATTTCAACAGAAGACCTCAACAACCAATTCTGAAGCATTCCTTACCAAAATAACCAATTACAGACGCAATTCTCAAATTCGGGTAAAACCAGGACAGCAAGGGTAATTTTGGTTTTCTCAAGCTACGCTACTCCGATTGATCTGAAATTTTGTAGGCACCCCCAAAATGTCATTACCTACAACTTTCATGTTTTAACCCAAAGAAAATTCGGCCTCTAACCATGAGCTACAAAACCGGGCAGAATGTATAACTTTGAAACCCTAGTTTTTCAATTTTCTTCCAAAATAGATATTGCTTGCAAATAACCACTTTTCCCACCTCCTGGCTTCATTACATACCAATTCCAATCATCATAAATGCCCACATAATCATATTTATATTAAATCAGAAAAATCACCAATAATTATAAAATTTCACCAATTCAATCAAAAATCAAGATTAATCCATAAACTTGCATCTCATACTATCACCAAGCATGAATTAAACATTATTAGAGGGAGGAAAGGAGTCCTTCACCACTCACCTTGGTAAAACAAGAGAGTGAGCAATTAACCACCTTAGCTTTCCAAACAACTTCACCAAACACCTTACAAACACTAAGTGAAGAGGTTTTATGGAACAAAAGTAAGATTAAGTGGTTGTTTTGATGATTTGGAGCAAGATGGAATCAAGAACTTGGAGAGTTTCTTTCTTTCTTCTTGTCAAGAGGGCCGGCTTGAAGGAGTGAATTTTGGAGTGATTTTTGGTCTAATTTTGAGTTATTTTAACCAAAAGGTAAAAGGGTGAATAGTGTTTAAACTTAAGAATCAATCCTATGGTGACACTTGTCTCCATCATTAATGCATTTCTATCTTTTTGTTTCCTCTCACACCAATCCAAATAGCACCCTCTAATTATCTCTTAATACCCGATAAATTAATTCTAGTATCCAAAACTTAACCTAGTTGGCCGAATTTTTCCGAACTTTTCGCACTAGCGGGTTCCACGTCCGGTATACGCTCTTAATTTCTCAAAACCAATTCGATACTAGAAATTTTCCTAATCACGAAAATGCAGAAAACAAGCCATGAAAGATAATAAAACCTAGAAAATGGGAAAAATTACGGGTTCTCACACTCTCTCCCCCTTAAAAGAATTTCGCCCTTGAAATTTCTCCCCTCAACTCACGAAAAGCTCAGGGTACTTCTTTCGTATTTTTTCTTCCACTTCCCAGGTAGCTTCCTCTACCCCATGATTTCTCCACAGTATCTTTACCAACGGAATCTGTTTGTTTCTTAGCTCTTTGACTTTCCAGTCAAGCACTTGGATAGGTTTTTCTTCATAAGCAAGCGATTCGTCCACGCCGATCTCCTCTGGTTGTAAGATATGGGAGGGGTCGGGATAGTATTTCTTGAGCATCGAGACGTGGAAGACGTCATGAATTCGAGAGAGACTGGACGGCAGCTCTAATCGATACGCTACCGCGCCTATCCTCTGCAGGATCTTGTAAGGTCCGACGAACCTCGGTTGCAATTTCTTTCCTCTACCCGCCGTGACACTCCATAATAGTGTAACCTTGAGGAAAACACGATCTCCAACTTCGAACTCCAAGTCTTTTCTTCGGTTGTCCGCGTAGCTCTTTTGTCGGCTTTGAGCAATTTGGAGTCGTTGCCGTATCAACTTGACCTTTTCTCGAGCCTCTTCCATCCATGGAATAGTGGTTGGATCTAATGCCTTCCTCTCGCCAACTTCATCCCAGTAAATTGGTGACCGGCATTTTTGTCCATATAATGCTTCATATGGAGCCATTTGAATCGATGAATGGTAGCTGTTGTTGTATGCAAACTCTACTAAGGTCATGTGTTGACCCCAGTTGCCTCCAAAATCCAGAATGCAAGTCCGTAGCATGTCCTCGAGAGTTTGGATTGTTCGCTCCAATTGTCCACCAGTCTGAGGATGATAGGTCGTGCTCAAATTGAGTTTCGTCCCTAGCGTCTCTTGGAATTTCTGCCAGAATAGAGATACGAAACGTGGATCTCGATCGGAGACGATATTGACTGGAACGCCGTGTAGCCTTACGATCTCGTCCATGTACAGTTGGGCCAACTTGTCCATGGAATATTTCATGTTTACTGGCAGGAAGTCAGCCGATTTGGTTAACTGGTCGACGATTACCCAAACGGCGTCGTGTCCTCGTTGCGCTCGCGGTAAACCTAAAACGAAATCCATGGTGATGTTTTCCCACTTCCATTCAGGTATCTCAAGGGGTTGTAACAAACCCAAGGATTTTTGATGCTCCGCTTTAACCTGTTGGCAAACAAGACATTTTTGCACGTACAGAGCGATTTCTTTCTTCATATTATCCCACCAATAGGTTTTTTTCAGGTCCTGATACATCTTGCTACTACCCGGATGAATTGTATACTTGGATCGATGGGCTTCCTCTAGAATCTCCGTTTTCAATGCTTCATCCTTCGGCACCACTATTCGGTTTCGGTATTTTAAAATACCCTCAGGACCAAAATTGAAATCAGTGGTTTCTCCTTTTCCCACTTTCTCTCCCCATTTCTGCACTAGTGAATCTTCCTTTTGAGCTTCTTTAATTCTCTCCAAGAGAGTGGAAGTCACTTTAATATTGCCAAAAATCACCTTATGGCTCCCAAGGCAGGGTTTCCACTCACAAACCGACTCGAGTAAATTCCACTCTTTAATCATTAACCCGGCTACTTGCGCCTTGCGACTCAAAGCATCGGCCACTACGTTCGCCTTTCCTGGATGGTAGTTGATGGTACAGTCGTAATCCTCCAAAAATTCCATCCATCATCGCTGCCGCATGTTCAATTCCTTCTGTGAGAAGAGGTACCTCAGGCTTTTGTGATTGGAGTAAACCTCGAAGGTTACCCCATATAGGTAATGTCTCCACTTTTTAAGAGCGAAAACAATGGCAGCTAGCTCCAGATCGTGGGTTGGATAGTTCTGCTCGTGGGGTTTCAACTTCCCAGAGGCAAAAGAGATCGCATTACGATTCTGCATTAACACGCAACCCAGGCCTTCTCGTGAGGCATCAGTATACACAGCAAATCCGTCCACTCCGTTTGGCAAGACAAGCACTGGAGCCATGGTCAATCTTTTCTTTAGTTCGTGAAAACTCGTCTTGCTTCGGACATTCCAAAGGAACCGACCATGTTTCTTTGTCAAGTCGGTTAAGGGACCGGCCAGTTTGGAAAAGTCCTTGATGAAATGCCTGTAATATCCAGCCAGCCCTAGAAAGGTATGGACCTCGGTGGGATTTTCTGACCTCTTCCAATTAGTCACGGCCTCTACTTTTGCCGGGTCAACTGAAATACCCTCTTGAGAAATTACGTGTCCCAGAAAAGAAATTTTCTCCAGTCAAAATTCGCACTTGCTGAACTTGGCGTATAGTTGATGGTCTCTTAGGGTTTGTAAGACAATCCTCAAGTGCTGCTCATGCTCTTCACGTGTCTTAGAATAGACTAGAATGTCGTCGATGAAGACTACAACAAATCGATCCAGGTAGGGCTTAAAAACCCTATGCATTAAATCCATGAAGGCGGCAGGAGCATTGGTTAGTCCAAAGGGCATAACTGCGAACTCGTAATGCCCATATCTCGGGTTAAAGGCGGTTTTCGGAATATCCTCCTTCCTGATTAATAACTGGTAGTACCCTTGGCAGAGATCCAGTTTCGAAAAGACCACCACTCCTTACAACTGATCAAACTACTCATCTATGTGGGGCAGATACTTATTTTTCACCGTAATATTATTCAGGCCCTGATAATCGATACACATCCTCAACCCACCGTCCTTTTTCTTCACAAACAACACAGGGGCTCCCCAAGGAGACCCACTCTCTTGAATGAATCCCCGCTCCAAAAGATCCTATAATTGCAACTTTAGCTCCTTGAGCTCAGCAGGAGCCATTCGGTATGGTGTTTTTGAGATAGGTGAGGATCCCGGTAGCAGGTTTATTTTGAATTCAATCTCTCTTTCCGGAGGCAGAGCTACTAACTCATCAGGGAATACATCCGGAAATTCCTTTACTATGGTCACGTCTTCCACCTTTAACTTATTCATGGGGGTATTAATCAGAAAGGTTAAAAATCCTTGCGCCCCTCTACTTAGCAGTTTCCTAGCCCGAATGCCCGAAATCAAAGCAAATGAGGCTAACCGACCCCTTATATCCAACCTTAAGGTTGCCTCACCAGGGATGCGGAATTCTACCACTTTCGTTTTACAGTCCAGTTGGGCATTATACTTGGCTAACCAATCCATACCCAAAATTACATCATATCCTTTGATGGCCAGACTTATCAAGTCCCTTAACAATCTCTTCTCTCCTACCCACACTTCATAATCCCTATAAACCATACTAGTCACCAAACGTTGATTCTCTGTAGGTGTACTAACTTCTAGGTCGTATGGTAAACTAGCAGGTTTTATATCGATGCCACACATGAATTAGGGTTAACAAAGGAATGAGTGGCACCAGGATCAATTAAAACTTTGGCAAAACGGTGGAAAATAGGGATCGTACCTTCTACGACCTCTGAGGAATCTGGGACCTGTTGGGGCTCTAAGGAATACACTCGAGTTGGCACCTTAGGTTTGGACCCATCTCCCCTAACTGGTCTAGCATTGGTCTTTGGCGCGGTTTGAGCCCCCTTTCCGTCTTGCTGTAAAAGTGGGCAGGTAGCAAGCTGGTGGTCTGCGCTTTCGCAACGCAGACATTTGCCTCCCTTCTTCCAGCAATTATCTTTGGAATGATTCGGCTTTCCGCAGTATCCACAAGGCCCACGGGACGTCGAACCTGTACCCTTCTGGAAGTTTCCACCTTGGCCTCTCCCGGTTGAGCCACCCCTGGACTGAGCCCCTCTGCTTGTACCCGACTGTCGTCCACCCCCAGCTCCTCGTCCGAACTTGGAGGGGGTACCTTTATCCCGTTGTCCAGAGCTGCTTCCAGAAAACCCCATTTTTTTGCCTGGAAGTTCCGTACTTGTAATCTGGCACTCTCTACCCGTTGGGCCTTCTCAACAGCCTCGCTAAAAGCATTGATTTGAGCCACTGCGAGGTCCTTCTGAATCTCCACGTTTAGGCCCTGGATAAAATGCCTAATTTGCCATTGCTCTATCACGATCAACTCAGGCGTAAATTTGGACAGGCGGGTGAACTGGCTCTCGTATTCCGCCACCGATTGAGCTCCTTGGCGGAGTCGGATGAACTCATCTTCCTTCCTTTCCTGAACCAGAGGAGGGAAGAATTTCGCGTTAAACTCTCTCATAAAATTTACCCAAGTCCTGGGTGTTTGTTCTCGTTCCCATTTTTGCCGAATCACATTCCACCAGGAACGGGCTGCCCCTTCCAGCTGAAAAATGAAAAAAGTCACCTGCCGTTCTTCGGTATAGTGCAGGACAGCGAAAATATCGACCATTTTTTCGAGCCACTTTTCGGCAACATTCGGATCGGGTCCCCCAATGAACTTGGGTGGAGCAAACTTTTGAAATCATTCGAGAGCTCTGTCTTCGCTCTCGACATGATTGCCAGGGTTTCCAGGATTAGGGTTTGGATTCTGGCCTTGTTGCCGCACCACTTGTGCCAGCAGGTTGGTCATTTGCTGCATAGAGGCAGCTATCTGTATATTGGGGTCAACTCTCGGTTCAGGATTGGGTCTAGAGAAGGTTTCCCCAGCACCCCAGTCTGGCGTAGGTTGCCTATTCCCGCGCCCACGCCCCCGTCCACTACGTGTGCTTTCCATGAACTCTACTTGGTCTAGGCAAATGTACTAAACCAATATAATAACAATGCATGTAAGTAAAACCCAAAAACTTTTCCAAGCAGATATACACATTCCAATCAAGGCAAACAATACACATAGCAACAAGCAGTCAAGTCAAGTACAAACATGGACAATCCCCAAGGGAATGGCCTCAACAAAAGAAATATACACGTAGCTAATCTAGACGTACAAAACGATTAGCTAAGGCTCTTTCCCCTATCCACCTATATACAAAACAAAACTATCCCAAAAGATACTAAGCGTCATGACCTAGTCCGACGACGAGCCAGTAGACCCACCCGACGGGGTATATCCAACCCCAGCCTCGGGCCCCGCACATGAGTCCTCGTCGGTCACGCCCTCGACCACGTCAGTACAGAGGTTCAGGATCGAGGCAGCTCTAACCTTCACCTTTCGGGCTCTTTTAGACTCGCGCTCACGGACTTCCCTAAGCTGAGTGCAGAGGTCATCCACCCTATCCTCTACCTCTAGCACGTCGTACTCCAAGCCCTTAATGCGTTCGGCCTGTTTCTCATTGGCCGCCCTAAGATGCGTCACCTCGGCTTCAAGCCTAGCATTATCTGCGGCTAACTCCTTACGCTCCTCGGCCACGGCCAACACTAAAGCATTACGGTAAGCATAGGTATGGCGGCACTCACACCATCTGAGGCGGTTAGACGGACTCCAGTGCACGACGGCCCCTCTTGGCCGTATCTGGTATGGTATCACGGGGAGCGCTCCACGAGGTCTCTCGGCCGGAGGACTATCACTAGGCTCACCCTGTTCGGCCATCCTACACCAAAAGAGCAATTAACCATAAATAAGCTTAAAGGCCATAAACAAAGAACCCTCAAATCGAGCATTTCTATTACACCCAGGTTAATTCAAACCTAGGCTCTGATACCACCTGTGACAGCCCCACCTTCCCCTAAGGCGAACCAAAGGGGTTAGCGAACTGCCTGCCCAGCTCTCGCCAGGACTAACGGTGCAGTTTAGAGCGATCTATTGCGTTCCGGAACTTACAAACGCTCGTAAACAAGTCAAAGTGTCAAAACAAAAAAATAAAAAAAAAAGAAATCCGGAGTCGGCCATGAGTAATAACCGACCCTTCAGAACCCAACCAAATATCAAGCCAACATTCACATCTTGAACTTTAGTATTTACAATCCAAAGCGGCATACAAAAGTATTCAAAAGTGGATACATGTATGGTTTGCCAAAACAAAAGAGAAACGGACCCAAAAGTACATTTAGGGTTTCAATAAATGAGCTATACAAAAGATATGTCCAACTAACTCAATTCGGCAACCAAATATCAATTGCAGTCCAAAAGTATTTATTTTCCTGTAAGGAAAACAAAAGGAATAGAGTGAGCTAATTGCCCAGTGAGATAATACTACTCAAGCAACCAAGTTCATAGATGCATCAAACTTTTCAGTCCAATTCATCAAAAGTAAATAAAGATACACATCAATAATGATGATAAAAGGATCCGGGCGGCTCTCAAGAGCCCTTTTCCTCGTTTGCATTCTTGATCGGATCTCATTGACTCTCCGTCAATGTTTAAAAGTAACCAACCGTAGACTTCATTTTACTTCCATTCCTTCCACCTAACATTCCCCTACCGGGCCTGAACTCCAAACACTTGCACTGTGGTATTACTCGAGTATACAGGAATCGAGAGTCTCTCATTCTACAAGATTCCATAACAGTCCCCAAGGTTCATTAATTGGCAAGACCAAGCCCTTGTTGGCTCGATTCAATCAACTACCAATGGGGTTGAGCTCAATGGTAACAATCATGGTCGTTGGATACTCGTCCAAACGACACCAAGTCAAGTACTTTCATTTCGTGTAACATTCCAATAACATGATAAGCAATAGGTGAGAGTGATAAAGTACGCTCTCACTTCAATCATTTAACATTCAACGCATCAAGTTCAAGTATCAAAGCCATATAGTATCGCACAAGTGAGTAGTACACTCACCAAGCATGCAAATGGTGTTTCATGCACTTCCGTCAAAAGAACGTCGTGAACCACCGTCACGCCCTAAAACATGCAAAAAAGTACAATGAGACTCGATAACGAGTCATAAACCAATGCCAAATACGACCCCAATAGGGTTCCATAAGCATATACAAGCATTAGAGGAATCCAGAAAAATCCGGAAATGGAATTAGCTTTAGCCCTGAAAAAAAATTTTTTTGACCTCATTTTGCGGTAATGGCACCAAAGGCACTACGATTATCGGATGAAAGTGTAAGACCCAACGTTTCAAAGCTAAGAGATAGGGCTACAATGTTATAGAAGGTAACTCTGTCCAATTTCAAGTGTAACAAGGTAAAAAATGCAAGATACTACACCAGAACCGGAAAAACAAATTCACAAAACGCATTCTGGTGTAAACATCATAAAACAAGCTACCTAAGTCCAAATCCAGTAATTCCAAAGCCACCTGAAATCTTAGAAACAGGGATACATTTCATCAGAAGACCTCAACAACCAATTCTGAAGCATTCCTAACCAAAATAACCAATTACAGACTCAATTCTCAAATTCGGGTAAAACCAGGACAGCAAGGGTAATTTCGACTTTTCTCAAGCTATGCTACTCCGATTGACCTGAAATTTTGTAGGCACCCCTAAAATGTCATTCCCTAAAACTTTCATGTTTTAACCCAAAGCCAATTCGTCCTCTAACCATGATCTACAAAACCAGGCAGAATGTATAACTTTGAAACCCTAGTTTTTCAATTTTCTTCCAAAACAGAAATTGCATACAATTAACCACTTTTCCCACCTCCTAGCTTCATTACATACCAATTCCAATCATCATACATGCCCACATAATCATATTCATATTAAATCAGAAAAATCACCAATAATTATAAAACTTCACCAATTCAACCAAAAATCAAGATTAATCCATAAACTTGCATCTCATACTATCACCAAGCATGAATTAAACATTATTAGAGGGAGGAAAGGAGTCCTTCACCACTCACCTTGATAAAACAAGAGAGAGAGCAATTAACCACCTTAGCTTTCCAAACACCTTACAAACACTAAGTGAAGAGATTTTATGGAACAAAAGTAAGATTAAGTGGTTGTTTTGATGATTTGGAGCAAGATGGAATCAAGAACTTGGAGAGTTTCTTTCTTTCTTCTTGTCAAGAGGGCCGGCTTCAAGGAGTGAATTGTGGAGTGAATTTTGGTCCAATTTTGAGTTATTTTAACCAAAAGGTAAAAGGGTGAATAGTGTTCAAACTTAAGAATCAATCCTATGGTGACACTTGTCACCATCATTAATGCATCTCTATCTTTTTGTTTCCTCTCACACCAATCCAAATAGCACCCTCTAATTATCTCTTAACACCCGGTAACTTAATTCCAGTATCCAAAACTTAACCTAGTTGGCCGAATTTTTCCGAACTTTTCGCACTAGCGGATCCCACGTCCGGTATACGCTCTTAATTTCTCAAAACCTATTCGATACTAGAAAAATCATCCAAAAACTATATCTACTCATTAAAAATATCTAGAAATTTTCCTAATCACGAAAATGCAGAAAACAAGCCATGAAAGATAATAAAACCTATAATATGGGAAAAATTACGGGTTCTCACATGAAGAAGGAGCTTGAAGGGTCAAATGCTCCAGCTTATGGTCTTTTTACGTTAATCATTAGTTAGTCATTAGTGTTAGTCAATTGTGGTTCACGTTATGAGTTAATGAAACTGTCCAGCTCTTACGTTTGGAGCCGACCTTAGTTAGGGTTAAAATGGTCCATTTAGTTTTGTCTTTAGCTAGTCCTAGTTACGTCAGGGTTATGGTGTAAAGAAACATAAAACATCATCTTTTTCATTCATCAAGAATCAATAAAGAAAATTTCCAACAAACACTTGTGTGTTTAACAATTCTCTTGTCTAAGAGATCCAACTTGAATACTTGAGAGATTCTTAGGTATTCAATCGACTTATCAACCAAGAAATCCACTTGGTTGTAGCATCTTCTACCTTCAACCTCTGGTTCACTAAATTATTAGATTGTGGGTTAAGGCTCTCCTTGGTTCATAACTTGTGATATAGAAGGGTCAAGGTTAATTCACAAACCTTCAACTTGATTCTTTGTCTAGATTCGGGGTTGTGTGGGATACGAGTTCAGGCCATCTTGGTGGGTTTGTATCACATGATTCGTACATGTCCATTATGTGACCGACTAGACATGTACTACTACATATTGGAAAATCAAGGAAAAGTTAGGTCCGATAGTAGAGGCATAGTCTGTTACAACTAACGTAAGAAGGGCCATAGAGTGTGCCACCTCAATGCCTAAAAAATACTTCAGCCTCCCAAGTTCTTTAATTTCAAACTCCTTTGCTAAGCACTTTTTGAGTGCTAAGCACTTTCCCACGTCCCCCTAAGGCAAATCAAAGAGTTCGGTGGACCGCCTGCCCAACTCTCGCCTGGACTTACTACAATCTTCAAGTAAATTACAAATTAATCTCCAATATCACATGAAATACTTCACTAAAACAGTCATGTAGTCTAAAATATAAAAGAACGATTCATGCTTATATATTGTATCCAAGATTTTCAATGTACTTTTACAATACCGAAAGCCCAAAATAATCATAAGTTTTACACTATAGAGTCCCAGAATTAAAGATAACGACTAGTTCTACCCAAAGGGGGGGTCACCAATTAAGCCTCAGAACTTCCACTTCCAAACCTGTTAAGGAAAACAAATTGGGGTGAGCTAACGCTCAGTGAAGCCAAGGGAAAAACATGCAAGCATGCGAGCAAAGACACAATATAAAGCAATAACTTGAGTAACAAGTAACTTCGAAACATTTAGCAAGTAGGGAATTTAATCACAATTAAAAGTATACGGGAGCTCTCAGGAGCTAATCCACGCACGATCCAAGCTCAGGTAGTTGACCCTCTGTCAACTTTCAAGTTATCCATGTAGAACTCCACTTACTACCTCCAACCACCATGACACCCTCTTGGATCTGTAACCAAACAAGCATGTAGGTGGTATCACTTAACAAGTATACCTAGCAAGGCCCCTTATTTGGATCAAGCTATAACACTTCCCAAGGTTCACCAAGTTTCTCGACCAAGCCTTTGCCGGCTCGAGTTACAAGGCTAGCCAATGGGTTGGGGCGTCCCCCCCCAATTCACTTTTGGATCGATGAGACGAAGCTCCAATCGACAAGATTTGGTCATAGCATTGAGACGGGATGAGCGGTACCTCCCACCCTAAAAGGGCGTGATACATTCTGCCACTCAATGCTCACAGAAAACACTTTCATTTACATTCACATGTAACACTTATCACTTATCAAGCAAGCAATTTCATGAATGTCGCGCCCCACTTTTTGAATTGGGTGTGGAAGTGTGTGTAAGAGATGTATGTGAACGTGTGTGAAAGTGAAAATAGAAGGCCGTGGGATTGTGAAATGCGACGGTTTGGCCAAATAAAGTTCAAAAAGGGTTTTTTGGATGAAAAAATGGAGTCGCCACTTGGTATAGAGTTAGGGTGTACCAAGTCACCCAAAAATGATTTTTTGTTTTTGAACGAAAAAGTAAACAAACCCTTTTAAAGAACTTTTAGGTCTACGTAACCAAAGAAAGGGATCGGGGGTCACTGTGACGGCCCCACCTCCCCCTAAGGCGAACTAGAGGGTTCGGGGGGTCGCCTGCCCAGCTCTCGCCGGGACTCAGTCGTTCACTACAATCCTCAAATGAATTACAATATAAATCTCAAATATACATCACATGGTCCACAAACATACATCCAGGTCTCCAATAATTACATGTCATAAGCGAAGCGGAAACAATTCCCAATTATACATAAAATGATTCCAACATCCAAATTATACAAGATATAGGCCATCCATTCACGTGAACAAGCACAACAAGTCCTTCCTTCGCCTTGAGCCCTGTGGAGGGGAATAAAATATTTTTGGGGTGAGCTAGAGCGAGTAACCATTAAAATCAGTAATCAAATCGGTTTCACAATAGTTCATTTCAATGATGTCATAAATCAAATGATAAGTCCAGAAACAATTACAACATTTACAATACATTAAAATGGAGTATCAATAATTCAAGGAACATTTACAATGGAAAGCGCTAGTAACATTCATTAAAAGGATACGGGCTCACATGGAGCTATTCATTTGTTCGTTCGTTCCCCTGACATTTCCCCTTATTCCTCCAATCATTTGAAAATACATTTTTTGTAAGTAGAATCCCTCGTTCATCCTTTTTTCGTTCATCCCCTTTTTCGGACGTTGACCGGACTCCACCCATCCGACCATTGGCCGGACTCCACCCATCCGGACGTAGCCGGACTACAAGGTAATACTCGAGTATACCAAATTCACCCAGGGTCACCATATCGCCCGACCGAGTCCGCTTCTGGCTCGAGTCGATCGGTAACAAAGGGCAGTGGCCAATTCAGCCAAACGGCTTACATTCATGCGCAACTAGCATTTCAATAATTAAATCCTTGAAAATTGCACAGTTATTTAGGTCGAGTGCGATAAAGTACACACTCGCCTACAAAGCTCGTTTTGGAAATCATTCAAAGCACTTAACACGTTATCAATCAAAAATACAAGTCATGAAATCAAGAAAATATAGCAAATATGGAACACTCACATGCAACACGTATGATATGCAAGAAAACAGTACAAAAGTAACTTTGGAAACAGCTCAAAAGTAAATAATGCAGGAAACGGTTCATAAATAACTTCAGAAATAGTTTGAGGTCACTCACCTCCATGGCTCAGAAACCATCCATCATATATCATTGCCTTGCTCAAATCCCAGTCTTAGATCACAAACTCAATGCAATCAAACCCTTTAAAACTTCGGACAGCACTTCCCATAAATTTGCTTACTTTCCCAGCCATCATGGCTTCATTATTTCTTCAGCCAGTCCCAAAGGTACACACACAACAACAAGTTCATCCAATAGCCATTCAGCAAGCTCCAAGTAGTACTAGTACAAGTCAAGCTAGGGAAAAGTTCGGAAATGAAAGTTAAGCTCAAAACCAGAAAAACAGTTTTGACGTCATTTTACGGTAATAGTACCAAAGGCGCTACGATTGTCGGATGAAGGTTCAAGATCCACCGTTTCGAAGCTAAGAGATAGGGTTACCATATTGCAGAAGGTCACTCAACCCAGTTTCGAGTGTAACCAGGTCAAAAATGCAAGAAACTACACCAGAACCGGAAAAACAGATTCACAGATCGCATTCTAGCGGAAACATCATAAATCAGGCTATCCAAGTCCAAATCTAGAAATTCGAAAACCCACTGAAAGCTAAGAAACAGGGCTAAATTTCATCAGAAGACCTGAACAACCAATTCCGAAGCATTCCCAACCGAAATAACCAATTACAGATGCAACTATCAAATTCGGATACAAACAGGGCAGCAGGGGTAATTCAGTCTTTTCACAAGCTACATTGCTCCGATTGACCTGAACTTTTGTAGGCATCTCTAAACTATCATTCCCTACAACTTTCATGTTTTAACCCAAGGCCAAATCATGTATTTTCAGGATCAAAAATGGAAAACTACACGAAAACAGAATTCTGGGCGCGAAACAGGTTTCATGGACAGTCAATGGTATTTCGGTCATTTCACATGCTACAGTGGTCAGATCAAGCTGAAATTTTTTAGAAAACTAGCTTATACCCTTGGCTACAACTTTCATGTTTTGGCCAAAATCTAATTCTGTAAGGATCATAGTGAAAAGTCACGATCGGATTGGATGAAAAGACAACCCTGTTCACTGAACTCCTACCTAAACCAGTCTGGGTATTTCCGTCTTATCTCAGGCTACCCAGCTCGGATTGGGCTGAAAATTTACAGACGACTAGCAAAACATCATTGTCTACAACTTTCATGTTTTGTGCTAAGGCCAATTCGGCCTCTAACTAGGTTCTACAGTGCCGAGCAGAATTGGAAACAAAATGAAACCCTAATCTGAAATTCATGCATTCAAGTGTTAATCCTCCATAAAATCACATCTTTAACCAATACAAACCATTAATTTGACATCATCAAGACCAAAGAAGGAATCCATTTAGCTACTCACCTTGGAACCTCAAGAAAGGAAGCAACTTAGCACCACTTTCTTCCAAACCACTTCACAACCAACCTCACAACCACTAAACTAAGGGTTTTTATGGAGAAATTGGAAGTTTAAACGGTTGATTTGCTAGATCCAAGCAAGAAATTGAAGAAACAAGTTGAGAGCTTTCTTTCCTTTGCTTGTAGAGAGAGAGAGTCGGCCAAGCAAGGTAAAATGAAGAAAATTAGGTCAAAATTAGCTTTAAGAAGATATAAATATCTTGGTCAAAAGTCCAAGGGTGAATTGGATGGTGACACTTGTCACCTTTTGGTTTAAATCTTATCTTTTGTCTCTCCAATGATAATCCATATAAGTAACATCTAATTATCTCTTAGCACCTTGTAAAATAATATCATTTAATACAAAACTCCAACAAGTTATCAAAAATATATTGCATTTACCGCACTAGAGGGTCCCACGTTCAAAACGCACTTCAAAATTAACTTGGACTAACTTGTACTAGAAAAATGGTTGGAAAACTATATTCCCTTACAATAAATGTATAGGAAATTAATATATTGAAGAAAGGTACAAAATTATAGACAAGGAAACAAAATAATGTCTTGAAAATATAGAAAATTTTTCGGGTTTTCACACTCAATCTTTCGGGGCGTCACAGTCACATTTGATAAGGAAGAAGGCAAAGGCAAGGCCTAAGGCACTCCCTTACCCTAGCCAAAGCTAGTTGCGTGACTTAGCCCCACTTTTCCTAATTCTTCTACCCAAAATATGCGTTGCATGTTGGACGTGACTAATGGATATATAAAAAAAGAAAGAAAAATGCAATCCTAAATCTAAAATGTCTCTTATGAGACTTTTTGGTCCCAACCACATGAGTTGTGGTGGCCAATAAGAAAAGCCCTCATGGAGGTCATGGTTAGTGCAAATGAGGACTCAAGTATGAGTGTAAGTGTGCAAATGTAAGAAAAGTGCAAGTGTGCGAATGTAAGAAAAGTGCAAGTGTGCGAATATAAGAAAAGTGCAAGTGTGCCAATTGAGAAAATAAAGGTGTTTGTGTGCAAATGGATGAAAATATGATAGTAGATACATATAAGTGCAATTGGGTGCAATTTGTGAGGTAGAAAATAAATGATAAAAGAAGAAAAATATGCAAACATGGCATGTGGATTGAGAAAAATATAAGTAGTGAAAGAATGTGGATAAAGAAAGTGAGAAAGTGAAATGATAAAAATGAGAATGTATGAACCTGGAGGAATGCATCAAGTCGGGTACGGGAATGACTCCTAACTTCACGACTTTGATTTTTCCTTTGATTAGAAGGGAGAGCTAGCGTGCTAAGGCTATTTTGTAGCCACACTCGCTCGTTTCCCTTATCAAAAGGGGACTCTCAAGCAAATGTACCCTATAACTAGCATGAGGATTCGAAAACCTAAAATGAGGGAAAAGGGTTGGAGGAGCATGTAAAATGCTAAAAAAACTAAGAAAAATGCATGAAATGTAGTGAAACATGCAAGTATGTACTAACAAGAGAGACGGTCTATTAGGTCTAGCATTGGACTAGCCCTTTCTATGAATTCCTACTAGCGTTGGACTAGTGGAAACGAACAATGAGCCAGAACTAGCGTTGGACTAGTGTGGTAACGTACATTCATCCATGACTATAGAAAGCAAGTAGACATGCCAATCACCTATAAACACGTAGCACATAACGCTTAGCATGCTCAACTAAATGCAAGAGCCTAATAAAGCAAATTAACACGTAGCAACAAAAGCAAGCAATCAATCTAATGAACTTATTACATTCGCTAACTAAAACAAAAAGGGGAAGGGGAAAAATGGACAAAAATGCTCTCCAAGCCCTATCTATTACAAGCCAAGAGGTGTACACATACCCCATAAAAGAATAACTTAATAAAGGCCAAAGTAAATGAAATAAATGAAAGGCAATAAGGAAAGGTAAGGAAGCAAGTAGACATGCAATTCTCACTTAGAACGTTGGATAACATAGGAGAGAGACAAAAAGGGATAAAAGAAGTTATACCTCCCCGTTTGTGATGTTAGTAAAGTGAACAAGACTTAACTTGGGCTAGAGTCACCAAAGAAAGGGATAACTTGGGCTAAAACCACCAAAGTAAGGGATTAATGCACCAATTTAATTACCAATTAATTACATGGAATAAAAATAACACGAAATTGAAGCACTTAAAACACCCAAAAAGACTAAACAACCTATACTCAAAGGTTTAAAGCAGACAAAGACCTAATTGAAAGAATTAGTCAATCATTCGAGTCCAATCGAAACATTTAAGAACTCAAAGGTCCACAAGTAAAGGACAAGATCAAATAATAGTTCAAATTGCAATCAACTTAGGACTTAATTGCAAGAGATTGGAATGTAATTGGGTCTTTGTAGCATTGCTGCAAAATCACAGGGATCAAATTGATTAGTTTTCCCAATCTTCCGGGTCATAGTGGCATAAGGGGAAACTTGAGGGGTTAAAGTGTAATTTTCAGAAGTTATTTTCATGCAAAAACCATGCAATCACGTAGAAGGCCTTCTGCAATTCTGGTTTCCTTTCCTATATGATATGCTGTGTTTCATTATTAACCAAATGCATCACCAAAAAAAAAAAACTTTGAACCGAAATAAACCTCAAGATGCAATTCCAACCATTACCAAATTCAATACCACACTTTTATTGTAAGATTAAGGCAGAAAATCTGAGTTGATGACTGCCAAAAATGAAAGAAATAACGGCAGAAGAAAGAAACAACTCTTATTGAACCAGCATAAGAAAACTGCAAGTGAGCGAAATGAAAACAAAACAACGGCTTTTCTTGATACACTCGGAAAACAGGAATCAGATAGGATGAAACAATCATAAATCAAGTGATAAACATCAATGCCAACAAAGGCAACCGAATAAAGCCTTCTGCTACAACAACAAATTTGGCAGCTAAGGAGGTTTTCTGCAATGTTTTTCAGGTGCAAGCTTATGGCTTATCAAAACACCATCAAAATGACTTAAACCTCTGCCGTGGCTTCCAACCAAATTCCCCAGATAAAAAATCTAAAATCCCTACCATAATCTTGCAATCAAAAAACAAACAAAAGACTCAACACACATAGAAAACATCTCTCCAAACTCTCGGATGGAATTAAACTGATCTCTTTTATCCAAGCGATAGAAATGGACGGACAGTGGCAAAACCATAAGTTTACTAAACTAAAACAAACCTGATGGGAGTCAAATCATTTACATGTAAAACCATGAGCCAAGTGTTAAATTCTTTGGGAAAAATCCCATACAAAGCTGCGGGGAAACTTTTTTTTTTTAGCAACAAATGCCTTCTGCAAGCTTCGATGAAGCAGCAATTATGCAAAGCTCCAAACAAATCTAGTGAACCCATCCCCTCAAAAACTCCTTAACACTGAATACTTCAAATGAAACTGTAACAGCCCCACTTTCCCCTAAGGCGAACCAAAGGGGTTAGCGGACTGCCTGCCCAGCTCTCGCCAGGACTAACGGATCAATTAATGTCGATCTAATGCGTTCCGGAACCTACCCAGGCGCGTACACTAGTCAAAAGCACAAAATAATAAAAATAATAAAAATCGAAGCCGAAGATGAGCAGTACCGGCCACGTCAGAATCCGGATACTAGGCCGAGAGTAGCCAAAATTTTTCTTTTGCCGTTTGAAATACGAGTTGATCTGAAATCCAACCAAATATCAACCAAGCATATATATACATTGAAATCTAACATTTACAACCAAATGGCATGCCAAAAACCATTCATCATGAATATACATGTTCGGTTTGCCAATCAAAAGAAAATGAACCCAATACACATTAGGGTTTCATTCACAGAGCTATTCAAAAGATATATTTACATTAGCTCAACTTGACAACCAACTAGCACAACCTTTTCCAAAAGTGGTCATTTTCCTGTAAGGAAAACAAATGGGACGGAATGAGCTTAAGCCCAGTGAGTTACTACCACATAAGCAACTAAGAGCATATAGCATAACCTTTCATTTCAAGTACACAATTAAGGAATGAAACACATCGATAAAAGGATACGGACGGCTCTCAAGAGCCCATTTCCACGCTTCCATTCTTGATCCAACCTCATTGACCCTCCGTCAATGTTGAAGAGTAACCAACCGTAGACTCCTCTTCTCTCCCATTCCTTCCACCAAACATCCCCCTACCGGGCCCGCACTCCAAACACTTGCACTGTGGTATTACTCGAGTATACCGGAATCAAGAGTCTCTCATACTACAAGATTCCTTATAACTTTACCCAAGGCTCATTAATTGTCACGACCAAACCCTTGTCGGCTCGATTCAATCAACTACCAATGGGGTTGAGCTCAATGATAACATTTGTAGTCGTTGGATACTTGTCCAATCGATACCAAGTCATGTATTTCATTTCATATAACAGTTCATATAACTTTCCAATAACTTTTCAATAACATGTGAAACAATAAGTGAGAGTGATAAAGTACACTCTCACATCAATCCATTAACATTCAACATCTCAAGTTCAAATATCAAAGCCATATAATAGCACACAAGTGAGTAGTACACTCACCAATCAAGCAAATGTTGTTTCAAGCACTTCCTTCAAAAGGACGTCGTGAACCACCGTCACGCCCTAGAACACACAACAAGTACAATGAGACTCGATAACGAGTCATAAAGCAAAGCCAATCACAACCCCAATAGGGTTTTATAAACATATACAAGCATGATAGCAAACCAGAAATTAAGAGAGGGCTTTAACTTAAGCCTTGATAAGAAAACCGGATTTGACCTCATAATGCGGTAATGGCACAACTCTCACTACAATTATCGGTTGGGGGTGTAAAACCCACCGTTTCGAAGCCAAGAAACAGGGTTACAACATTGTAGAAGGTCATTCAATCCAGTTCCTAACACAACTAGGTCAAATATACAAAATACTATACCAGAATTCCCAAAACAGGTTTGCAAAATGCAGAAAACTGTAATCGGTATATCTCAGTCCATACAAGTCCAAATGCCGAAATTCCAAAGGCATATGTTAGCTAAGACATTCAGCTACATTTCATCAGAAGACACAAACTTCAAAATCCAAACCAATTCCAGTCAAAATATCCAAATACAAACTCAGTTTTCGCATTCTGATCAAAGCAGAACAGCTACAGTAATTTCGTCATAACTCACTCTACACTAATCCAAATGCCCTGAAATTTTACAGGCACCTTATACACATCAATACCTACAACTTTCATGTTTTGAGAAAAGTCCAATTCGGCCTCTAACCCTATGATATAAAACCGGACAGAATTGGGAAAAATAAGAACCCTAACTTTCCATTTTCCATCCAAATCCAAAATTGATTGCATTTTCCTATCCAATACACCTCATAGAGTCATTGTCAACCATTACCATTCATCATACAAGGCCACAACATCCCATTCATATTAAACCAGAAAAATTCCCAATAAAATAAAAGCTTCACCAAAACAAGCCAAATCAAGAAACAAATCATATATTCCTTCACTCATGCCACCATTAAGCATAATATAACCATCATTAGGTATAGGGGAGAGGTTGTAGCATCACTTACCAAGAAACAAGGGAAAGAGAGATTGTGGACACCTTAGAGCTTCAAACAACTTCACTACAACCCTTACTAGCACTAGAAGATAGGATTTTATGGAGTGAAATCTAGTCTAAGCTTTTGTTTATGGAAGATTGAAGCTTATGGAAGCTTGAGAGTTGAGGAATTTTCTTCTTCTTTGAGAGAGAGAGGGCCGGCCAACACAAGGAAGAAAAATCGTGAATTTTGTGAATTTTGTGAATTTTTGGAGATATTAACTAATTTTGGTCAAAGGTCAAAAATTGTGAATAGTAATTCTTAAAGTCCACCCAATAGGAAAGTGACACTTGTCACCTCCATTAATGCCTTCTTATCTTTCTTTTCTCTCTCACATCAATCACTTCACACACACTACTTATCTCTTAACACCCGATAAATTTTTCACAGTATCCGAAACTTAACCTTAATGGCCGAATTTTTCCGAACTTTTCGCACTAGTGGGTCCCACGTCCACTATTTACTCTTAATTTTCTAAAATTTCTCCAATGCTAGAAAAATCATCTTAAAACTATAATTGCTCATAAAATCCACTAAGAAAATATTTCTAAGCCAGAAAATACAAAAATTATGCAATTAAGGGGTAATAAACCCTAGGAAAAACTATTAGGGTTTTACGGGTTCTCACAGAAACCAAAGTTATTGATTATGGACACAAATTTCAGCAGACCAGAACTAGTGGCCAAATAGAGACAAACAACGTAACACTGAATGCACAACGAGAGAAAAAAAACTTAGCAGAAGAGGAATTCCTTAGACCCCAGATTCGTTCATCAGTTTCACAGCTAATGACCTTTCCAAACACAACTCTAATATTAGATGCTATTCATGGCATTCCAATCAAAGTAGAGAACAAAACAAGCCTTTCAAACGAGCCACAGCTTCAGGAAACAAAAGGAAAATGGAGACTAATATGCCCAAGCTGCTGCAACAAGTCGAAAGATTAAATCTTGTTGCAGCAGAAAACTCGATCTAAGGATTCTAGCAGGCGGCCTACGAACCAGAACAAGAGGTCACACTCACACGAGAAACATCACATTCAGCCATCAAGACACTGAACAAACTCATGATTCTCATAGACCCGTCATTTATCAATAGAAACTATTGGTAAGAAAGGGCAAAAGAAAGGCTTACATTACCGTTTCTGATGAAGCTTTCGGCAACAATGGTGGCGGCGGGTTCCTTTTCCGTGGTTGCCACCAGTTCCAACTCTCTTTTTGGTGGCTTCTCCTTCTCTAAACCTAGCTGTCCGCAACTCCCTCTCCTCCTAGCTCTCTCGGTTGCACCTTTCCAGCCGTCACTAGATCTTTTCCTTTCCCTTTTTCAGATTTCCAGCCGTCCCTCCATGCTCTGCTGCTGTCCTCTTCACTCTCCGATTTTTCTCGCCCTAGCCGTCCCTCTTTTCCAGTTTCCTCACTCAACTAGCCGTCCCAAACCTCTTTGTTTCCTTTTTTCTCCCTCCTAAAAACCCAGCCGTCACTCTCTTTCTTGCTCTTCTTACCCGTAGCCTTTTTCTCTCCTTCTCTCCCTCTACCGTCGCCTCCTGATTTTCTCCCCCCTTGGCTGCGGTTTCTTCTCAGCTTTTTATAACAAGTCTACAACCCTAAAACCCTCCGTTCAATGGCTACAAATCAATCTCCTCTCCAGCCCTCTCCCTTGGCCATCCGATCTCCCAGACAAAACCCATGAAAATGATATATGTATTCTCATGCCACTTGCATGTGCGGCTTTCTTTTTTTATCTTCTTTTTTTTTATAAATAATAAAAAGAAATGAAACTTATTTTATGAATAATTTTCTCCTTTTGACAAATTTTAGGCTAAAACGTCTTTCAATAAAAATAAAGATAAATGGCCAAGAGGGCAAAACCAATACGAAATAAAAACTAAAAATAAAATAATAGATAATAATAATCTAAAATGCTATAAAATGCTAAAAGTGCCTCAAAAACAAGAAATAGATAATAGTTATTACTAAAACAAAAATAAAATAAAATAAAAAAATGAAATAAATAAGTTGAAAATTTTGGTGTCTACAGTTTGCCCCTCTTTGTTTGAGTTTTGGAAAAACTTGAGACAAAGAAGTAGACACCAAATACTCACCTGTGTTATTTGGCTGCGAACATCTCGAACGATGGACGTTTTAGAAATGAGGACTGACCCCTTTGACAAATTTTTGAAATGGGACTGACCCAAACAAGAAATTTAAAACGGGACTGACCCGAATAAGAAATTTGAAACGGGACTGGCCAGAACAGGAATTTAAGTGCTCACTAGTGGGACTAACCCATGTTTAGTGGCAAAGAAAATAAAATGCTCACTGGTGGGACTAACCCATGTTCAGTGGTAGCGGAAATGAAATGCTCACTGATGGGACTGACCCATGTTCAGTGGCAATGAAAATGAAGTGCATGCTAGTGGGACTGACCCATGTTTAGCGGCGATAAAAAATAACATGCTCACTAGTGGGACTGACCCATGTTTAGTGGCAATAAAGACGAAATGCACGCTAGTGGGACTGACCCATGTTTAGCGGCGACGAAAATAAAATGCTCACTAGTGAGACTGACCCATGTTTAGTGGCAATAAAGACGAAATGCACGCTAGTGGGACTGACCCATGTTTAGTGGCTATGAAAATGAAACGTACACTGGTGGGACTAACCCATGTTTAGTGGCAGTGAAAATGAAGTGCTCACTGGTGGGACTGACCCATGTTCAGTGGCAATGAAAATGAAGTGCGCGCTAGTGGGACTGACCCATGTTTAGAGGCAATGAAAATGAAGTTTAAAAACAGAAAATTCCAGTATACTTACCTGAAAATGGCCCAGAATTTTGCCCCAGTAGAGGTTAAGTTTTTGCCTCTAAGCTAATTAGTTGATTCGGCATTGCCATGTTATTGCACCTTTTGATCAAACTTGCTTGCAATACGTAACAGCCCCACTTTCCCCTAAGGCGAACCAAAGGGGTTAGCGGACTGCCTGCCCAGCTCTCGCCAGGACTACGGATCAGATTAGAGCTATCTGCTTCACTCCGGAACTTACAAACGCGCATAAACAAGTCAAAATGGTAAAATAACCCAAAATAAAAAAAAAATGAAATCCGGAGCCAGCCATGAATAGTAACCGACCCGTCAGAACCCAACCGAAATAGCTAACAAACATTCACATATGAACTTTAGCGTTTACAAATCAAAATGACATACAAAAGTTTTCAAAAGTTAATACATATACACGGTTTGCCAAATCAAAAGAGAAAACGCCCCAAAAGTACACTTAGGGTTTTAATACATGAGCTATACAAAAGATATGTTCATCTAGCTCAATTTGGCAGCCATTTGTCAAATCCAGACCAAAAGGGTTTATTTTCCTGTAAGGAAAACAAAAGGAACGGAAAGGGGTGAGCTTGCGGTCAATGAGGTACCAAACAAATAGCATTAAAATCATGGTATTTCACATTTAACAAATCAGATACACATGTCAGATGTAAAGCACAGAAACCAATGATTCAAATCAGAAGGATACGGGTGGCTCTCAGGAGCCAAATTTCCAGCGCAGTACTTGATCCAAACCGGTTGACTCTCCGTCAACGTATATAGAACCAATGCGTCCGTAGACCCCTCTTTACTCCGAATTCCGTCCACCAAACACCCCTTTACCGGGCCCGCTCACCGTAACCGAACAGAAATGGTAATACTCGAGTATACCCGGAATCAAGGGTCTCAATACCCAAAATCCCAAACAGACTACTGTGGTTCGTTATCTAATCGTCCAGACCCTTGCCGGCCCGAGTCGAATAACTTAGCCACAAGATTGAGCTCATAGGTCATAGAAATCCGAACAGATGCAGACATAGATAACAGATTCAGATACAGATACAGAATAGCAGATTCAGATAGCAGATTCAGACGGCAGATTTAGATAGGCACTCAAAAGTGGCATATGAACAGATAGAAGAACGAGTGTGATAAAGTACACCCTCGCCTCCATTTTATCAAAACAGTATTTGGCTTCAATAGTCATAAATCAAGTATTCAGATATTCAGATATTTCACATAATGGGTAGCAGGTAGTGGAACACTCACCGGCTCAACTTCAAAAGTTTCCACTTCAGATTGGCCTTAATCGCCAAGAACCCTAAAATAATCAAAATAAACCAATTGAAGGTTTTACTTCCAGAATCGAGTAAACAGAATGCACATGTGAGGCTCGACTACATGTCGTACGCCTTGCCAAATAAATACTAATGCAAGAATGCAAAAACATGATTCCCTTGGAAACGAAAATGTAGCATGAAGATCTAGGCGCAAACAACCCAAAAGCCTTTCACAAAAGGCAAATCCAACTTACAGGAACCAAACGGCCTAGAAAATCGGGCAGCACTTCCCCTAAATTTCTTACTTTTCCAGCCATTAAGGCTTCATTATATCCTCAAATCAGTCCCAACATCTCACACAAAATTCATCTCATTTCCCAAAAGCCGTTCGCTAGGTTCAAAGTGGTACAAGTGCAAAAGTTAGCTAGGAAACAACCGAAATGAAAGCAAGCCCTAAAAGAGACTCGATAACGAGTCATATAGCCATACCAATTATAACCCTAATAGGGTTTCATATGCATAAATAAGCATCATAGGTAACCAGAAATTAAGAAATGGCTTTAACTTAGGCCTTAACAAAAAAACGTATTTGACCTCATAATGCGGTAATGACACCACTTTCACTACGGTTATCGGATGGAGGTGCAAGACCCACCGTTTAGAAGCTATGAAATAGGGCTACAACAATGTAGAAGGCCACTCAGTCCAAATCCTAGCACAACTAGGTCGAAAATGCAGAATACCACAACCTGAACCGTAATTGCAGGTTTACAAATCACACAAAACTGTAATCAGTACAACTCGGTCTATACAGGTCCAAATGCATTGATTCAAAAGGCATATGGTAGCTAAGACATCCATCTACATTTCATCAGAAGACACCAACTTCAAAATCCAAACCAATTCCAGTCAAAACAAACGATTACAAGCGCAGTTTTCACATTCTGAGCAACCCAGACCAGCAACAGTAAAATCGACATTTCTCACTCTACACTAATCCAAATGACCTGAATTTTGCAGGCACTTCAAACTCATCAATACCTACAACTTTCATGTTTTGAGCAAAGTCCAATTCGGCCTCTAACCCTATGATCCAAAACCGGACAAAATTAGGGGTTTATGAACCCTAACTTTTCATTTTTCAATCCAAACCCAAAATTGGTTGTTATTATCACCAATTTACACCCACATGAGTCATTACTCCTCATTATCAACCATCATAGATGACCACAACATCCCATTCATATTAAACCAGAAAATTCCTCATAAAATTGAAAACTTCACCAAAACACTTGAAATCAAGAAATAAATCACATAATCCATCACTTTAGCCACTACTAAGCATAACTTAAGCATCATTAGGTGTAGGAGTATGTTCAATAATCACTTACCTAGTATACAAGAGAAGTAGAGATGTTGGACACCTTAACTCTTCAAACAAACTTCACTAAACTACTTACTAGCACCCAAGGGAGGAATTTTATGGAGTGGAATCTAGTTTAGGCATTTGTTTTGGAAGATTGAAGCAAATGGAAGCTTGAAATTGGATGAAGTTCTCTTCCTTTCTTAGCACAAGAGGGCCGGCCATCAAGGAGAAGAAATGGTGAATTTTTGAGCAATTTTTAAGATATTTACCCTTTGGTCAAAAAAAGTCAAAAATTGGAATAGTAAATCTTAACTTGGAACCACTAAGAGGGTGACACTTGTCACACCATTAATGCAATCTTATCACTTCCTTTTCCTCTCACATCAATCATTTCACACACTCTACTTATCTCTTAACACCCGATAAATTTTACACAGTATCCGAAACTTAACCTTATTGGCCGAATTTTTCCGAACTTTTCGCACTAGTGGGTCCCACGTCCAATATATATTCTTAATTTTCTGAAAATTCTCCAATACTAGAAAAATCATCTAAAAACTATAACTGCTCATAAAATCCACCAAGAAAATATTCCTAGGCCAGAAAATGCAGAAAACATGCAATTAAGGGGAAATAAACCCTAGGAAAAATATTAGGGAAATACGGGTTCTCACACAATATTTTCGATTTGCTTTCGTTCGCTGGAGAACTTTTCCCGACACCGATTCCAGTGCGAGGTGTGATTGCTTTCATTTGTACACGCAATTTTTCTGTAAAAGAGAAAGAACAAAGAAATTGTCGCCATCATTTGACACCGTTCCCTTTGAGAATCGTGTAAACATAAGTCTTTTGATGCCTTTGTCAACTTCGGTTGTAGTATCTGATTTAGCTGGATTTTTCACTTCAAAACTCTCTGATTCTTCTCAAACTGACCAGGAATGCCTTTAGCCATATTATGAGATTTGTGTAACGGGCCTCGTTGAATCACGACTATTTCCAATGATGATTGCATCCGAACGTATGCTTTGCACAAACCATGGGGGATTGTCATTTATTAAAGCTCAATGATTAGAAAAATGATATATGATAAATTCACATGTCATGCAAGGATGAATATGCAAAAAAAGATGTAAACAATCATGCCTAATCCCATGAAAATGTCATGAATACAAATATTTGAGAAAAATGAATTCCATAGGAATGTGTTTGCAAAAGAGTATCTAAAAATGAAACAGTTGTGGCCAACAGATGCCCTATTCGAGTCTCTGGATATCTTTGTTCTGGAATTCAATATTGACAGAAGTAGTACAAAACGAAAAGAAATCCAAATGAACCAAATCACCAGCTGTTCCTCCTCATGCTCGTTCGTTGCAGAACCCTACCTTGGTGCCCTTTCGGGTTTTCACCAAGGTTGCCCCCACCATTTTTCTGTTTTGTTCTATTTTTTTGTTTTTGTTTTTCCCTTTTTTTTCCTTTTTTTTCTCTTTTTTTTTGAGGTGCCCTTTCGGGTTTTCACCTAAGGAACAATGGAAAAGCTCGACCATGATCGACTCAGGAATATGAGTTGAAGATTGCTGGCATCAGTAAAATACGCTTCCCTTATAAGTTTAGGTGAAGGCATTATGGACATCACTTGCCAGTTGATTAGCGAATTTCCTAATGGAAATACAGCAAGTGATGAAAGCCAGGACTTTTGGGCTTTTGTAATGAGGTCAGGTGGGGTGTTTCAAGAAAAGTTAAGGCTTGAAAGCAATTTGTTCTTATGAAATGTGAAATAACCTGAGATTGCATCATTTGAAATCATCTCCAATTTCGAACGAAACTGAGGAAAATTTGCCCCAATTTGATTGAATTCTCTCTCTTTGTATTTTTCATTGCATTTTCCTCACTTTTGCATTCTTCAAAAAACTAAATTTGCCCCAGTATAGGGTTTTCTTTTTCCTTCTTTTCTCTCTTCCAAAATGAGTTTGCCCCAGTGTGGGGTTTTCCTTTTCTTCTTTTCTCTCTTCCAAAATGAATTTGTCCCAGTGTGGGGTTTGCAATTCTCAGGGGCTGTCAAACGAAAATTATTGTTCTAATAGCTCAAAGGGGATGACTAGGGATGAAATGTTTTGATTGGAAAAGAAGATGGCCTGACTTTTGTCTCGTCCCTTGCATGACTTCCTAAAAGAAATTTGCATAATCAAATGAAGAATTTCTTACATATGTCTGAGTTGATAGGTTGAGGGAATGTCTGTCCATCTATCTCTGTTAGGACAAGTGCTTCACCTGGTAGCATCTTTTGAACGATAAATGGGCCTTGCCCGTTTAGAACAAATTCACCTTCAATTTCATCTCGCATTAGCAAATTCACTTTAGCACTTTGTTCCCTTCTTCAAAAGATCGCCGGTGGACTTTTTGAGTCATGTGTTTTTGGCAGTTTCGGCCATGACATAGCATTCAGACACTTTTTATCAATCAGAGCCTATTGTTCATGATGTTGCCTTGATTAATCAGCTTCTTCCTCCTTGGCTTCCATTAAAATACGCAAAGAAGGGACTTTAATCTCGGCAGGCAACACAGCTTCCCTTTTCCTGCTTTTCATTCAAATGTCTACTGATCTTTATTTCTTTGACTTCAGTCTTAGTGCCATATGTTAACAATCTCTGTCTTCAAGGTTCGATTTGGATTTCTCTTCATATTGTTCGAGACCTTTTTGAAAAAGAATCAGATACTTCTTCACTATCACTCTCGTTTTGAAACTCGGATTCCATAATCTCAAAGTCGTGAGTGATATCGAGATTGCCATCATTGGATTCCAGAACAGTGATATCCAAAGGGTCAAATAATTTTATTTTTGGCCATTGAAAGAATTTAGAATGAAAATAAACAATCAACCAATATAAAATAATGAAAAGATGTACTTATGCACTCTATTGAAAAATTCAAAAAAAACATCACAGGAACTTGATAATGCAAAAATTGTTTTAGCAAAAAACTTGATTGAACATGATAAAACTATTTACACAAAAGCAAACAGTGACGATTTTCAGGAATTTTAACAAATGACAATCCCCAGATTTATCGAAATTTCCTTCGAGAGAAAATACTCGGCAATCCAATTTTGCAAAACTCCTTCAAGATTTTCAAATTTCTTCGTTGGAGGTGGATACCTCAAAGGTGTCCTTGTGTTCAGGAAAAGAATTTGTACTTATGCTCGGCCCTTGTTCACCCTTTTTCCTTAGCACTATTTCCCCTGCTTCGATCATGTCTTGGACTTTGTGCTTAAGTGCTTTGCAGTCGGCGGTTGAGTGGCCAGGTGCTTCCGAATGATAAGCGCAAGTGTACTGTGGGTTGTATCCGTCAGGGACGCCATGAAGGTAAGCTGGAGGGGGAATTACGCCGATTTTACCAGCGGCTTTTAATTGTTTATACAATTGGTCCAGAGGCCTGCCAAGGTTAGTAAAAGTGCGATAACGACTTTGATTTTGGGGTTCAATCGGTTGAGGGTAATTATAGGTGGGTCTATTTGGTGGAGGAAATTGTTGATTGTAGGGAGGTCGGGGTCGATCTTGTTGGAAGTTAGGTTGAGATATTTGGAAAGGGGCTATAGGCGAGTTGGTGTAATTAGGGCGAGGTCGAGGATGAGTGATATTGGTGTGATAAACAGGATGAGGGTTTGAATAGTAAGGGTAAGGGTTTGAGTGGGTAGGGTATTGTCGAAGTTTGGGTCTTGGGATAGGGTTTCGATCCCAGACAAAAGCGATTTTCCCCTCTTTCTTTTGGAGTTGTTGCTTCTTTCCACTATTACTTTGGCCTTGCAAAGCTTCCACTTGATTTTTCAGGGCAGACACATTAACAATCTTTCCAGCCTTCACAAAATCATCATATTCTTCAAACTTATTGACAATAGCAGCAAATGAGCATCCAGTCATGCGAAAGATTTTCTCAAAATGCGGGGGATCGTGTGCTTTAATAAAGGTGCGAATGATTTCATTTTCAGTCATTGGCGGCTCAACCTTTGCAGCTATTTTCCTCCATCTTTTAGCATAGGTTTTATGATCCTCAGATGGCTTCCTCTTTGTTCCCTCTAGTGTGGTCCGTGTCGGTGCTAGTTCACAGTTGTATTCGTATTGCCTTCTAAAAACATTAGACAGGTCCAGCCAAGTCTTTATCTCATCAAGCTTCAAATTTGAATACCAATCAAGTGCGTCGCCTTCCAGACTTTCTGGGAATAGCCTCAAAGGTAGATTTTCATTATCTGTTGGCTTACCCAATTTGTTGGCGAACAGTCGGAGGTATGTCTTGGGATTACCCGTCCCATCATACTTGTTGAATTTTGGGGTTTTGAACCCCTCAGGCAATTGCACATTCGGAAAAAGGCAAAGTTCATCGTAATCCAGGACTCCTTGTTTGTTCAACCCCTGACTTTTCCTCATAAACTCATCGAAACAGTCTAAGCGCTTGAGCAGCTTCATATCAACAGGAGCAGAAGATTCCCCCATTTCTAGCTTGGTTTGAACAGTATGATCTAGTAAGAAAGGCTCAGCAGCAGTGTGATACAAGGTGTGAGGCTCAGGTGGTATATTTGAAGTGACTTGGGCTTGTGGACCTCGCATGTGAGTAGGAAAAAATGAAGGATAAGGAGGGTAAGTGTATGGCAAATTTGTGGTGGGATAGGTGAAAGTTTCTTCGGGTGGAATAGGGAATGATGGATTAACGGTGGCTTGAGCCGAAGGTATGACAAATGGCTCTTGCTCAGGCTGCCTTACAGGTACAGGTTCGGGTTGAACTCCGCTGCTAATTAGCTCATCAATCAACTTTCTTTGGGCCGCCATCTCGGTAGCCATCTCGCCAAACTTAGTAAGCATCTCAGTCAACTGAATCCCCAAACTTGCAGTCTCGAGTTGAGCGGTAGTAGCAAACCTATCTGATTGTTCCGGTTGTGAACTCATGTTTACACGACTCCTCTGGGTTTGACTACGGGATCGCGTTATGATGGGGCTTCGACGAGAAGCTATGTTTAAATATTACCTGAGAATTTTTTGAAAGATTGCCTTTAGATTTAACCCTCGCTTAGTTATTCTAATAAAAATAAAGAAAAGAAAAAGAAAAAGGCAAGAGTTAGTAGATATCCAGAAAATTCGGATGCATGTCCTATGGGGGAACCCTTTTTGGGCCAAGGGTAGGCCTAGCATGAAAATGCAATCCTCTAGGGTAGGCACTATATCATACCTAAGGGATCCGATCAACGGATTGAGTGAAAAATGATTGAAAAAAAAATTTGGTCAATTTGGAGCGAGAAGGAACATTTGTCCTAAAAGAAAAGGACAAAGTCCGAATGGATTGGTTACTTTGGTCGACGCATGATGTGCCAAAAGGGGTAAAATGGTCAAATTCATTGAATGAAATTTGATTATTTATTGAAAATTGAATGGATAACCCTAAAAATGAATTAAACTAATCAAATGAATGAAATCAATTGATTAAGCGAAATGATGATTTATTCAAAATCGACCGAATTGCCCTAAAATAGGTAAACTGGTCAAATGTATCAGATGATTTATTCAAAATTGACAAGATCACCCTAAAAAGGGTAAACTGGTCAAATGAAATTTGAACGAAACTGATTCAAAATTGATTGAATTGACCTAAGAATGGGTAAACTAATCAAATAAATTAAATGAAATTGGTGGTCTATTTAAAATCGACTAGATTGCCCTAAAAAATGGACAAATTGATAAAATGGACTAGATGAAATTGATGAATAAAATGGTCCAATGGAGGGAATTGAATTGACAGCTTATTTGAAAATCAATCTATCCACTGGTAGCTTCAAAAATTTATTGCGATGCATTAGTTTATGAGCCTTCTAAAATCACGATTTGGCCTCAATTTATTAATTGTTTCAACGATAAGGAATTATTTGTGAATTTCTTCAAATTAATGTCCTTTACGCAAGGGATTTTTACCAGTTAGGTTTAAAAATGGCCAAAAAGTGATTATTAGACTCTCATATTCTAATGTCCAAAAGTTGCTTTATTCTCTTCAAAAAGATCGGATTCTTACCTTACCTTGTGCACTACCCCTTCGGATGGTACGAGAAAGGTAAACGTGCAAGTCTCATTGGATTATATATCCGAAACACAGGGCGGTTTTTTCCTAACACGGGATCCCCTAAATGGCATTCCCTTCTAAGGTGGATGCATGATGCCAGTTTATTAAAGCAATAAAAAATGCAAATTAAATGAAAACATGACCTAAGGAGCCCTTTATATGCCAGGGTAGGCCTAAAATGACATGCCATTATTAATTTACGAATGAAATATACTGAAATTTTTAAACGTGCAATAGCCTATCTATAAGGGTAGGTCCTAAAAAAATCATGCCAGACCTCTTATTTTCCGAACGTTTATGAATGCGAAAGACAAGAGACAAGGAAACGTTAGTTCAACACATAATCACATAACACGTTGGACAATTAGATGATATAAAAAACAAAAAAGATAAGTAAAGAAAAAGGGTAGGACTCCTCCCCTCGTGCATAGTGTCCTTAATAGGGTAAGGTCGACTCTACCCTAGGTTATTCTAATATGGATGCATGAGGTTTGGTTCACTAATGCATCTAGACTCGATAAGGCTTCGGCTCCCAAGCCTTCAGACCTAAAGGCGAAGGGTCATCACTCCCAGGGCCTTCGGTCGGTGGCTCGAGTGATCCCTTAGGTAGCGCTATAGGCGCAGAGCACACCATCCGCCTACCCAAGGCAATCGATCCTAGTCCTACAAGGAGGTGTGGGATGGCGCCCACGAAAATAAAATAAAATGGGATAACAGTAAATAAACGTGCACGTATGAAGTGGTTCGTTTGGAGGGGAGGGGTTGAGAACCAACGCAAGGCTCTAAAGGTGACACACCCCCCCCAAATGCAATGCAAAGCGCGAGATAAAACAAGTAAAACATACATCCAAGCAACCAATCATACATACGTGAGTGAGGGAGTAGTTTGATACGCGCGCGAGGCAAAAGGTCCTAAAATGGAAAATGTAACCCTAATATCCAAATGCTACTCATAACAAGGGTAGAGAACGGAAAAGAATGTCTAAATCAAATGCTTGGACCCACTTAAGAGTTCCCCAGTGGAGTCGCCAAGTTGTCGCGCCCCACTTTTTGCATTGGGTGTGGAAGTGTGTGTAGGAGATGTATGTGAACGTGTGTGAAAGTGAAAATAGAAGGCCGTGGGATTGTGAAATGCGACGGTTTGGCCAAACCAAGTTCAAAAGGGTTTTTGAATAGAAAAACGGAGTCGCCACTTGGTATAGAGTTGGGGTGTACCAAGTCACCCAAAAATGATTTTTGTTTTTGAACGAAAAAAAGTAAATAAACCCTTTTAAAAAATTTTAGGCCTACGTAACCAAAGAAAGGGATCGGGGGTCACATTTGATAAGGAAGAAGGCAAAGGCAAGGCCTAAGGCACTCCCTTACCCTAGCCAAAGCTAGTTGCGTGACTTAGCCCCACATTTCCTAATTCTTCTACCCAAAATATGCGTTACATGTTGGACGTGACTAATGGATATATAAAAAAAGAAAGAAAAATGCAATCCTAAATCTAAAATGTCTCTTATGAGGCTTTTTGGTCCCAACCACATGAGTTGTGGTGGCCAATAAGAAAAGCCCTCATGGAGGTCATGGTTAGTGCAAATGAGGACTCAAGTATGAGTGTAAGTGTGCAAATGTAAGAAAAGTGCAAGTGTGCGAATGTAAGAAAAGTGCAAGTGTGCCAATTGAGAAAATAAAGGTGTTTGTGTGCAAATGGATGAAAATATGATAGTAGATACATATAAGTGCAATTGGGTGCAATTTGTGAGGTAGAAAATAAATGATAAAAGAAGAAAAATATGCAAACATGGCATGTGGATTGAGAAAAATATAAGTAATGAAAGAATGTGGATAAAGAAAGTGAGAAAAGTGAAATGATAAAAATGAGTGGAGGAATGCATCAAGTCGGGTACGGGAATGACTCCTAACTTCACGACTTTGATTTTTCCTTTGATTAGAAGGGAAAACTAGCATGCTAAGGCTATTTTGTAGCCACACTCGCTCGTTTCCCTTATCGAAAGGGGACTCTCAAGCAAATGTACCCTATAACTAGCATGAGGATGCAAAAACCTAAAATGAGGGAAAAGGGTTGGAGGAGCATGCAAAATGCTAAAAAAACTAAGAAAAATGCATGAAATGTAGTGAAACATGCAAGTATGTACTAACAAGAGCGGTCTATTAGGTCTAGCATTGGACTAGCCCTTTCTATGAATTCCTACTAGCGTTGGACTAGTGGAAACGAACAATGAGCCACAACTAGCGTTGGACTAGTGTGGTGACGTACATTCATCCATGACTATAGAAAGCAAGTAGACATGCCAATCACCTATAAACACGTAGCACATAACGCTTAGCATGCTCAACTAAATGCAAGAGCCTAATAAAGCAAATTAACACGTAGCAACAAAAGCAAGCAATCAATCTAATGAACTTATTACATTCGCTAACTAAAACAAAAAGGGGAAGGGGAAAAATGGACAAAAATGCTCTCCAAGCCCTATCTATTACAAGCCAAGAGGTGTACACATACCCCATAAAAGAATAACTTAATAAAGGCCAAAGTAAATGAAATAAATGAAAGGCAATAAGGAAAGGTAAGGAAGCAAGTAGACATGCAATTCTCACTTAGAACGTTGGATAACATAGGAGAGAGACAAAAAGGGATAAAAGAAGTTATACCTCCCCGTTTGTGATGTTAGTAAAGTGAACAAGACTTAACTTGGGCTAGAGTCACCAAAGAAAGGGATAACTTGGGCTAAAACCACCAAAGTAAGGGATTAATGCACCAATTAATTACCTGGAATAAAAATAACACGAAATTGAATCACTTAAAACACCCAAATAGACTAAACAACCTATACTCAAAGGTTTAAAACAGACAAAGACCTAATTGAAAGAATTAGTCAATCATTCGAGTCCAATCGAAACATTTAAGAACTCAAAGGTCCACAAGTAAAGGACAAGATCAAATAATAGTTCAAATTGCAATCAACTTAGGACTTAATTGCAAGAGATTGGAATGTAATTGGGTCTTTGTAGCATTGCTGCAAAATCACAGGGATCAAATTGATTAGTTTTCCCAATCTTCCGGGTCATAGTGGCATAAGGGGAAACTTGAGGGGTTAAAGTGTAATTTTCAGAAGTTATTTTCATGCAAAAACCATGCAATCACGTAGAAGGCCTTCTGCAATTCTGGTTTCCTTTCCTATATGATATGCTGTGTTTCATTATTAACCAAATGCATCACCAAAAAAAAAACTTTGAACCGAAATAAACCTCAAGATGCAATTCCAACCATTACCAAATTCAATACCACACTTTTATTGTAAGATTAAGGCAGAAAATCTGAGTTGATGACTGCCAAAAATGAAAGAAATAACGGCAGAAGAAAGAAACAACTCTTATTGAACCAGCATAAGAAAACTACAAGTGAGCGAAATGAAAACAAAACAGCGGCTTTTCTTGATACACTCGGAAAACTGGAATCAGATAGGATGAAACAATCATAAATCAAGTGATAAACATCAATGCCAACAAAGGCAACCGAATAAAGCCTTCTGCTACAACAACAAATTTGGCAGCTAAGGAGGTTTTCTGCAATGTTTTTCAGGTGCAGGCTTATGGCTTATCAAAACACCATCAAAATGACTTAAACCTTTGCCGTGGCTTCCAACCAAATTCCCCAGATAAAAAATCTAAAATCCCTACCATAATCTTGCAATAAAAAACAAACAAACGACTCAACACACATAGAAAACATCTCTCCAAACTCTCGGATGGAATTAAACTGATCTCTTTTATCCAAGCGATAGAAATGGACGGACAGTGGCAAAACCATAAGTTTACTAAACTAAAACAAACCTGATGGGAGTCAAATCACTTACATGTAAAACCATGAGCCAAGTGTTAAATTCTTTGGGAAAATCCCATACAAAGCCACGGGGAAACTTTTTTTTTTGAGCAACAAATGCCTTCTGCAAGCTTCGATGAAGCAGCAATTATGCAAAGCTCCAAACAAATCTAGTGAACCCATCCCCTCAAAAACTCCTTAACACTGAATACTTCAAATGAAACCAAAGTTATTGATTATGGACACAAATTTCAGCAGACCAGAACTAGTGGCCAAATAGAGACAAACAACGTAACACTGAACGCACAACGAGAGAAAAAAAACTGAGCAGAAGAGGAATTCCTTAGACCCCAGATTCGTTCATCAGTTTCACAGCTAATGACCTTTCCAAACACAGCTCTAATATTAGATGCTATTCATGGCATTCCAATCAAAGTAGAGAACAAAACAAGCCTTTCAAACGAGCCATAGCTTCAGCAAACAAAAGGAAAAAGGAGACTAATATGCCCAAGCTGCTGCAACAAGTCGAAAGATTCAATCTTGTTGCCGCAGAAAACTCGATCTAAGGATTCTAGCAGGCAGCCTACGAACCAGAACAAGAGGTCACACTCACACGGGAAACATCACATTCAGCCATCAAGACACTGAACAAACTCATGATTCTCATAGACCCGTCATTTATCAATAGAAACTATTGGTAAGAAAGAGCAAAAGAAAGGCTTACAGTACCGTTTCTGATGAAGCTTTCGGCAACAATGGTGGCGGCGGGTTCCTTTTCCGTGGTTGCCACCAGTTCCAACTCTCTTTTTGGTGGCTTCTCCTTCTCTAAACCTAGCTGTCCGCAACTCCCTCTCCTCCTAGCTCTCTCGGTTGCACCTTTCCAGCCGTCACTAGATCTTTTCCTTTCCCTTTTTCAGATTTCCAGCCGTCCCTCCATGCTCTGCTGCTGTCCTCTTCACTCTCCGATTTTTCTCGCCCTAGCCGTCCCTCTTTTCCAGTTTCCTCACTCAACTAGCCGTCCCAAACCTCTTTGTTTCCTTTTTTCTCCCTCCTAAAAACCCAGCCGTCACTCTCTTTCTTGCTCTTCTTACCCGTAGCCTTTTTCTCTCCTTCTCTCCCTCTACCGTCGCCTCCTGATTTTCTCCCCCCTTGGCTGCGGTTTCTTCTCAGCTTTTTATAACAAGTCTGCAACCCTAAAACCCTCCGTTCAATGGCTACAAATCAATCTCCTCTCCGGCCCTCTCCCTTGGCCATCCGATCTCCCAGACAAAACCCATGAAAATGATATATGTATTGTCATGCCGCATGCATGTGCGGCTTTCTTTTTTTATCTTCTTTTTTTTATATAAATAATAAAAAGAAATGAAACTTATTTTATGAATAATTTTCTCCTTTTGACAAATTTTAGGCTAAAACGTCTTACAATAAAAATAAAGATAAATAGCCAAGAGGGCAAAACCAATACGAAATAAAAACTAAAAATAAAATAATAGATAATAATAATCTAAAATGCTATAAAATGCTAAAAGTGCCTCAAAAACAAGAAATAGATAATAGTTATTACTAAAACAAAAATAAAATAAAATAAAAAAATGAAATAAATAAGTTGAAAAATTTGGTGTCTTCAATGAAAGAGAGGACAAGAGCGGTAAAGTACACCCTACCCTCATTAACTAGCAAATACGAGAAACATTTCATTTAAACACTTAACATGCACTTGACACTCACCAAAAGTCATGAGAGAGAAAAGTTAAGCGGCTAAACGGGTTCTTTGGAGTCCTCGTATTCACCTGAGACATGTATAATCATGATCATTCACGTTCATATTTAAGGCCAAGGAAAAATATCAAGTCGCTTTCATGTTTATTGTAAAAATCAGGAAACGAGAGGTTTACGGTAGAAATCTTTAGAAAATCGTAACTTAATATTTACAAGTCCAAAATTTGCATGGTTGATACCGTTGGAAACCTAATTGAAAGGGCTAAAATTTTGTAGAAGACACCTTGATGAGATTCCATACAAATTTTGCCCAGTTTTTCCGTCGATAGACTGCTACAGTAAAATGCAGGGCACGGAAAATTCTGTTTTTCCAACGGACTTCGAAAAATCACCAAAAATCACAGAAAATGAGTTAGCCCCTGAAATTTACAAGGTTTGTAACCTTATGTGTCTAGTATTTGGAGTGGTATACATGAAAATATAACTTTTTTTTTTCCGAAACTGGTCTGATGTTCCAGAAAGCAGATTTCCAGTTTTCACTTTAGCAAGTTCACTCCTTTCTTTTCCTTTGAAAAGCCAATCGGTTTAATCAACCCAAATACACTTAAACTCCATTATTTTGGCAAAACTTTAACTCAAATAAAAGCTCCAAGAATCTGAAATTTTGTCCCAAAAATTTCGGCCAACATGAAAGATTCAAAACAAAAATTTTTCCTCTTGCTATACTTAAACACACACAAGTTCATCCATCCAAATTAAGGAATATCTTGCAATAATTGACAAACCAAACATGTAATAAAGCAAGATTTATCACATATATTCATCTAAAGCTCATAATACCTCCAGACCTCTACCTATCATCAAGCTAAAAACAAGAAAGCAATTAAAATCCTCAAACTAGTCACCCTGAACCAATGCTCAAGGGGTTCAGCCACAATAACCACAATAATCACCCCGAACCAATGCTCAAGGGGTTCAATCACAATTCACAAATCGCATCACATATCACACACACAAGTCACATCCAATACACAGCAACCAACCAATGGCCTTAGGTCGAGTGTGATAAAGTACACTCTCGACCAAGCGTCCAGTAACCACATTGACCACATAAACACATTGGTAAATAGGTCAATCAAATAGTGGAAAGTCACATGTCCTTTGGCGGGTGCAATAACGTACTCACTCACCTAATAAGAAAGTACAGTTCGTAAATCCATTTACCAAATCCTTTTAGCAATTTAAGCACAACTCGAGCTACACTTATCGGATTGAAACAAACAATATACCATTTCGAAGCTAAGACATAGCTCTACCATTCTTATGAAGATATCTCAACCCAGTTCTCACACTAACTAGGTCAAATTTACCAAAACAGCCCCGGTTTCTCGGTTCAATTCTCACTGACACAATTACTGACAGTCCTGATTCAGTTAATCATAACTCAGCACACACAACTCCGATTCAGGTGATTCCAAAGCCATTTGAAACCTAAGATACAAGGCTACAATTCTTAAGAAGACATCAACAACCAATTCAGTAATATTCCCGGTCAAACTAACCAATTACAGTGGCTGATTATCATTTTTGATAGAAACAGGGCTGCAAGGGTAATTTGGTAATTTCACAAGCTACCCTGCTCCGATTGAGCTGAAATTTTACAGGCATAATTTAAACTCAATTCTCTACAACTTTTATATTATGTGCTAAGGCTAATTCACCCCAAACATTTTCGAATAATCACAGAAATTTCGGACCGTACTTTCCCTTGAAATTTCCAGATTTGAAACCTTCTTTTGGAACCATTTTGCAACACCATTTGAAGGGTTTTTTTTTTTTTTTTGTAAGAGAAAATGACAGCTTAAAGCTTAAATTTTTAGCTCCCAAATCAATCTTTAAATTTGTGAAAACACAGCCAAGAAAAATAGAGAAAACAGAAACCATTTCGGTCCCCCTCTCTCTCTCTCTCTCCCCCCTTTCTCCCGATTTCTGTTAAGTTTCTTCCCTTCCAAAGTTCAAGCCACAACTCCAAATATTCACACATAAACCAATCAAAAATCATGCTAGCAACCAAGATCATACATTTGTGGGAATCCCAAGAACCCGTACCTTAACCAAAACCAACAAGAATTCAACCCAATGAAGTTTCAAGATTCACTCTTCAAGAGATAACATGAAAGCTCTAGCTTTTGGGTTAGAGAACTACCTTAGGTTCTAGCTGATTTTCCCAAGGCTAGGATGTCCAATCTTCACCACGAAGAGATCTCTTTCCTTCTCCAAGAATCTGGCCAGCCACCACAAGGAGCTCCTCTCGATTTCTCCCTCTCTTTCTCTCGACTAGAAGTTGGAGATGGAGTGAAGCTAGAAGTTGGTTGGTCATGGAGTTTGAGTTGAAGAAGAAGAAGATAGAGCTTTGGCTAGAAAGAGGGAGAGAGTGTGTGAGGGTGGTCGGCTGCTAAGGGAAGAAGAAAAGGAATGAAAGGTTTGAAAAATTGGGAGCATTATATTGGGAAGAGAAGGATAGGACTTAAAGCCCTATTTTAAGGATCATGTCCCCTCTTGCATATTAATGTCTTAAGAGTAAATTTAGTGGGGATGAAAGTGAGCATCTTGGCTAATGAGGGAGGGGGATTCTCGACTCTAATAAGGAAGAAAGGAAACAAAATTGAAGTGAATTGGAGGAAATTAAATGGAAGAAACAATGGCAAGATTAAAACTTAGTTTTAGTGGAAATTGTCCAACTTTGAACAATGCTTATGTTCCACTTAAATTTGTCCACTACACTTTTCATATCTATCTTAGTTCTCTCTCATTTATAATTCTTTAAAAGCTACTCATAGTCTAATCTTTCACCAAAGTTAAATTCCTCGACACGGCTCAAAAACTAAACTTAGCACTAGTCGGTTAAACATTGAAATTTTGTTCGAATGAAAATCATTTAATTATGAAAATGCGAACTATGCACATAACGATCATGTAATTTTATATAAATACATAATACAGTTATTTTCACATTTATTATTTAACTTTTCAAAAAAAATATAAAATAAATAAAACAATAAAATAAATAAATGAAATAGTAATAATAATAATACTATTAAAATAATAAATTTTCAGGCCCTCACAATGATGATGTCATCTACATACACAAGTAGAGCTATAACACCTCATTTTGAATGTTTCATGAACAAGGTATGATCTCCTTGACTTTGTTTGTATTGCATTGCTAGCATCACTTTAGTAAATCTTCCGAACCAAGCCCTCGGCGATTGTTTTAATCCATATAAAGCTTTCGTTAACCTGCGCACTTTCTTTTCAAAAAATATTTCATTGAAACCCGGTGGAGGTTCCACGTACACCTCTTCTTCTAAATCCCCATGTAAGAACGCATTCTTAACATCAAATTACTATAAACACCAACCAAAGTTAGCGGCTAAAGACAAAAGAACACGCACAATATTTATTTTTGCAAAGGATGCAAAGGTCTCTTGGTAATCTATCCCATATGTCTGTGTATATCCTTTTGCGACCAACCGAGCTTTATGCCTTTCTAATGAACCATCAGCTCTATATTTCAAAGTAAACACCCATTTACACCCCACTATTTTTTTTCCTTTAGGCAGGTTTACAATTTCCCAAGTCTTATTTCTCTCTAGGGCATTCATCTCCTCTTTCATAGCATGTAAC
The DNA here is from genome assembly GCF_036785885.1 of Coffea arabica. NCBI lineage: Eukaryota > Viridiplantae > Streptophyta > Magnoliopsida > Gentianales > Rubiaceae > Coffea > Coffea arabica. The sequence goes on from NC_092326.1 coordinate 12,650,107, forward strand.
CAGTTCTTATTTCTAAGTGCCTCTTGTAGTGTTTGATGGTAAGGAAAGTTTTATGTTGTGGAGAGAGTCTATGGAAAGACACGAAATTTGAGATTGGATGCTTAGTGCATTTTCGTGTTCCTTTTTGAACAGCAATAGGCAGGTCTAAATCATTAAATTCACAAGGAGCAGAGTCAGATTGGACACACAAAGGAACAGAATTTTCAGTACCTGATTGTGGTTCAGATTCTTGGATTTGCACAGGTTCAGAAATATGAACTTTCTTCCTTGAGTAGACCTTGAGTGGTGTAGTTGGATTTAAACCAGATTTTCCCTCAGCTCCAAGATCAGGTTCAATTTCTTTACTGGCATGTTCAACTTCAAATTCAGGTTCAGGTTCACTGCTAGTATGTTCTCCTTTGGAATTTGGTGTATGGTCAGGTTTGAAAGACTTTAAGTTTAGTGTGGGACTTTGAAGATCAAGGAGAAATTCCTTATCTTCCCAAGAACTCTCCCCCTGGGGATGAGGATTGTTACTTTGAGAGTAAGCTTTATTTTCAACAAATGTGACAGCCATGGAGGTAAAATGTTTTTTTGAAGATGGATGATAACACTTATATCCTTTTTTTGTGTTCGAGTATCCCACAAAAATACATTTTAAAGCTCTTGGATCAAGTTTCCCTCTTTGGTGTGCATGAACATGTACAAAAGCAACACAACTAAACACTTTTGGTGACAATGTGCAAGAGACATTAAAATCAGGGTAAAAACAAAAAGAGCAGCAATAGGACTCTGATTATTTAGTACTTTTGAAGGTACTCTATTTATCAAATGTGCAGCAGTTAAAACAGCCTCCCCCCAAAAAGTTTTTAGAACTTTATGTTGAAACAAAATTGCTCGAGTCACATTGAGTAAATGTCTATTTTTTCGTTCAGCAATCCCATTTTTTTGGGGTGTATCTACACAAGATGACTCATGTATTATACCCTCTTTTTTGAAAAAAGATGAGAGAATTTGATTAAAATAGTCTCTTGTATTATAAGATCTTACTCATTTAATCAAACTTCCAAATTGTGTACAAATCATTTTATGAAACATTGGAAAAATACTGCTTACTTCTGACTTTTCTTTCACAAGAAATAACCAAAGTAGTTCTAGTACAATCATCAATGAATGTGACAAACCATTTTGCTCCAAAAATACTAGAAATTCTACAAGGCCCCCAAATATCAGTATGTATCAAAGAGAAAGGTCTAGTAGATCTTGTATTACTCAATGGAAATGATAGTCTATGATGTTTAGTAATTTCACATGTATCACAATGAAAACTACTAACATCTTCATTCTTGAAAAGTGAAGGAAACATGCTTTTAAGTAAAATAAAAGATGGATGACCAAGACCAAAATGATGAAGCCAAATTTCAGATTTATTATTTGAGGAGCAGGTGAGGGATAACTGATTTTTGTTCTTCTTGTTGCCACTCATCTCCTCAAGGTAATAAAGCCCATCATTCACCTTAGCAAGTCCAATCGTCCTCCCCGTAACAAAATCCTGAAAAACACAGTGAGTAGAATAGAAAGTTACTTTACAGTTCAGATCTTTGGTAATTTGATGGATGGATATGAGATTGGAGGACAATTTTGGGACATGCAACACACTATTTAGGGACAAAGAATTTGATAGATTTACTATCCCTTGGCCTACAACATGTCGCGCCCCATTTTTTGAAAAATAAATAAAAGAAATGGTTTTAAAAGGTGAATTTTTGTTTTGGAAAATGAATTTTGATTTACAAGGGAAAATGAAGAAAAATATGGGTCTAAATGAGACATGAAAATGCGACGATTTGACCCAAAATATAGTTTAAAAAGGTTTTTTTTTTAAATAAAAATCGGAGTCGCCACTTGGTATAGAGTTAAGGTGTACCTAGTCACCTAAAAATGAATTTTTTAAAGGAAAAGGTAGAAAGAAACCCCTTTTAAACGACTCCTAGTCTACGTAAACCAACGAAAAAGGTTCGGGAGTCACATTTGACGAAGAGGAAGGCAAGGATAAAAATCCAAGGCACCCCTTTGACCTAACCAAGGCTAGTTGCGTGATTTAGTCAAAGATTTTCTTGTTTTAACCAAAGAATTTGTCACATTTGGATGTACTATATGAATGCAACCCTAGACCTAGGGGGTATCGAGGGGTTGAAATTTCCCTTCAAAGCTCGAATGGTACCAGTCACATTAATTGTGACGCCCAATAATGACTCTTTGGAGAGGTCACGAATTATGTAAAAATATGAGACTCTAAAAAGAGGAAAAGGATAAAATAATTATAGAAATATACATGTCTTAAAGGAATGCATCATGTCGGGTACGGGGGACTAATGTTCGTGACTCAATTTTCCCTTTAATAGAGGGAATACGAGCGTGCTAAGGCTAGAAAGCTAAACTCGTCCATATCTCATATTTAAGGGGTTTTCCCTAATCTTGTCAAGCAAATGAACTAACCTAGTTGTAATGCCTATATGAAATGCAAGACTAATGTCATGTTTCATGCAAAAGGAAGAAGTGATATACACTTAAGGGAAAATATAGGAAAAGGGGTGTACATATATAAGGAAAATGCCACGCAATATGGTGAAAGAGGCCCTAAAAAGTAAAGATATGCATGAGATGAAATGATTTATCACACAATCATGATCTAACGCGCGAAGGGCTCCTAAGGGCTAGCGTTGGACTAGCCTACATCTACGCTCTCTCACAAGCGTTGGACTTGCAAGAGCTCGAGGGGACAACCATGACTAGCATTAGACTAGCCACGGTTACGTGCGTTGGCATCCATCGTACAAATATATAAGCAATGTGCATAATTAAAGCAAGTAGACATGTGCGCACGTAATTCACATAACACATAAGCATGCATATCTAGATGCCAAAACCTATGAAAGTGATTAAATACATAGCACCTAAGCATGCAAAACACATGAAGCAACTAAGGCCCTAACTATTACATTTTTAAGGGGGAGAGCCTACTACAATCTAAAAGGGGAAATAAGAAAAGTAAATCCTAACTATTACATTGGCTAGCTAAGACATGTCTTCAAGAGAGGCGCCAAAAACCTAGCTATTACAAATTGGGGTTCAAATGCCCTCAAATGAATTGCCAATTAAAGAAGGCGAAATAAAAAGAAAGTGAAACAGCAATTAAACATAAAATGAAAAGCGAATTAAAGCATGCATATTCACATATAGCACGTAGGAGCACATAGGAGAAATGAAAATCAAGGAGATAGAGGTTACCTCTCTTGCAATGGTAATGAAATGAAGGAAATATTAGCTTCAAAACAATAAAAGGGTCAAGGCACCAATTAAATAGTAAAGTATAAACAAAATCACCAAATTCCTCCCAAATGCAACTTAAATGAAACCAAATAATGCATAATTTCCAAGAAAGTGAATTATTGATCAAATTTCTAAAAAAAAAAACTACCTAGGACCCAATTGCAAATATTAACCAATCACTCAAACCCAATTAACACTTTTTGGGGAATTCATGGGTCCAAGAGCAAAGAAGGGGTCAAGTAATGGTTAAAATGCAAATACTTTAGAACTCAATTGCGATAAATTTAAACACAAAAGGGCCTTAGTAGCATGAGGATGAACATGTGGGCAAAGGTGCAATTGTTGAAAGTTGAGTTGCATGCAAACCATGCAAACCCAGGAAAGCAATTTGTTTCTGCAGCTAACATTCATTCGGCAATTTCTGGTTTCACATGCAGATTTCAGGAGCTCTTTGATCACAACTTCTCATCTAATCTCCAAAGAAACTTGAACTAAACAACAAAACACATATCTTTCACATCCCAACCAGCACAACTTAGAAGGAAATCATGAAAGTTCTATGCAAATCTACAGGAGGAATAAGTCTGCAACTTTTATGGTGATTTCGGTGCTATGAATGCCGAATGCCACTCTTTTCATCCCAAACATAAACTAATTGGCTTCAACCAACTCAACCGTGGATCAAAGTGGCAATGTAACCATTCATTCCTTCCAGTTTTTACTACCCAACTCTCATGTTTCAATGCAATGACAGAGGTAAAGAGTATGCAGCAAATCTGGAAAATGTTCTGCGACTTTCATGCTTTGAAACTTCGGCAACATCATGCAACCAGTTTTAAAGATCGTCTCAAACAAGACTCCAGCCAAACTTATCATTAAGATTACATACTAATCATACAAGGGAAAGGGAAAGGGTTAGTCAACACTACTGCAAGCAGACAAGTTGAGACTATACAACTCAAAAACCATATTTTTACAACCCCAGATACGCATTCCTTGCAGACCACAGCAATGAACATCAGTGAAACTTGCAAATCCATTAGGCAACACACTAAACCAATATTCTAACATGATTACCAAGAACAAGCAGCAAACAGCAATCAAGAGTGTCAAGACAATTATGACTTCGGCAATCCAAGAGAAGAAAAACTGCTGCACCTCTTGGCGCAAAACATTCTAAAGTCATGCAAACAAAACTCATCAAGCTATTTCTAATCCTTGTGGGTGAGCTTGAGACATCAAAACCTGTTTTCAAAGCATTAAAACAAGCAGAAACTGAAAAAATAAACAGCAGTCATGTAGGCAAAGGTCGAATTTCGCATGCAAGTGTCGAAGAACTACTTCGACAAATATTTTCTTCTGCACAAAATTGAGATAACCCATCGACTAAAACTCACACCAAAAGCAGAATTTTTATCCCTTCTCAAAGCAGTCCAAACCCCTGGATTTCTTTACCATCAACCAAAGAACAAGAATAGCAAGAAATCCAGATTTCAACATGGATGGAAAAAAAACTGATGCAGTTAGCCGGAAACAAACAATAGAACCTTCTCTAACACATATCCAAGGGTCACAGCCCTTCTTCTTAAGCAAATTCACACAATAAAACGCATACAGGAGAGAAAGCTCCAGTACTCCATGAATCCAACGACTAAGAACAGGTAAAGCTATTACCTTTACGCCCTCCAAGAGCCAAATAGGAACTGAAATGATCGATAACAGGACCTTCGTTCGATTGAAAATCTCCTCCTTCTGATGCTGCTACTCCTTCGTTCCTCCTTTGCTTCGGTGAAGGGCTGCTGGTGGCGATGGAGGGCTGGCGGTAGTGAAGGTTCGCAATTCCAGTAGCGATCCCCTGCTTGGCCTTCTCGTTTCCTCCTATCTATCACTCTCCCTTTTGCTCTCGGCTGTTTTCCTCTTTTTTTTTTCTCAAACCCTTCTTTTATTCTTACCGTAGCCTTTTTCCCCCCTCCCTCTCTCTCTTGTTTCCCTTTTCCCGTTTCTTTTCTCAGTCCCCAGTTCCCTGGTTTCTCCTCTAGCCTCAGACGAAGCCTTTTCTCCTCCCTCTCGTCGCCTCTATCTCTTTTCCTGCCGCCACAAAGCTGCGTTCTTTTTCTTCTAAAACCCTAGAACCCTAGTCGCTTCTCTCTCTCAGCCGCCCCATTCTTTTCTTTTGTCCAGCCGTCCAAAAACCTCCACTTCCCAAATATTAGTTTTCTACCGCTTTTTATATCCAAACTTCCTCCTGAAACCTAGCATCTACGGCCCGAAAAAAAACTCCCTCTCCTCTTGCATATTTACAGCCTTAGATTTTCATGTTTTCTGACCACTTTTGGATCAAGCCAAGTGTCTTCTATTAAGATCATTAGATGGAGAAGAAAATTGAGCCAACAATGGAGCGGAAAAAACCATTTTTGTATCTGCGTTCTTTTGCAGATGAAAATATATGGATAGGAGTTTAGATCAAGTGCAGCATGGTGCATGAGCTCGGTTTTCTCTCTTTTTTCTTTTTTACTTTTTTTACTTTTTTTTCTTTTTTTTTAAGTTAAATAAACAATAAAGACTAAAAGTAAATAAACTAACATGACAAATAAAAATAAAAATAAATAGTAAATGGAATTACACTAAAAATTTGGTGTCTACAGTTTGCTCCTCTTTGTCTGAGTTTTGGAAAAACTTGAGACAAAGAAATAGACACCAAATACTTACCTACGTTATTCAGCTGCGAACGTCTCGAACGATGGACGCTTTAGAAATGAGGACTGACCCCTTTGGCAAAATTTTAAAATGGGACTGACCCAGACAAGAAATTTAAAACGTGGGACTGGCCCGAACAAGAATTTAAAAATCATGGGACTGACCCGAATAAAACTTAAAATCATGCAATGAAGTGAAATGAAACGTTAGTGAGACTGACCTATGTCTAATGATAAGATGAAAATGCGCACTAGTGAGATTAACCCATGTTTAGTGGCAGTGATTAATAAAATGCTCACTAGTGGGACTGACCCATGTTTAGCGGCGACGAAAATAAAATGCTCACTAGTGGGACTGACCCATGTTTAGTGGCAATAAAGACGAAATGCACGCTAGTGGGACTGACCCATGTTTAGCGGCGACGAAAATAAAATGCTCACTAGTGGGACTGACCCATGTTTAGCGGCGATGCAAATGAAGTTTAAAAATGGAAAATTCCAATATACTTACCTGAAAATGGCCCAGAATTTTGCCCCAGTAGAGGTTAAGTTTTTGCCTCTGAGCTAATTAGTTGATTCGGCATTGCCATATTGTTGCACCTTTTGATCAAACTTGCTTGCAATATTTTTCGATTTGCTTTCGTTCACTGGAGAACTTTTCCCGACACCAATTCCAGTGCGAGGTGTGATTGCTTTCATTCTACACGCAATTTTTCTGCAAAAGAGGAAGAACAAAGAAATTGCCGCCATCATTTAATCCATTTTCCTCTTGAGAATCGTGTAAACATGAGTTTTCGTGCGACCTTCGTCAACTTTTGCCGCGGCATTTTTCCATACTAACCTGATATGCACTTTGCCATATTGTGAAACTTGCGTTGCCGGCTTTGCTGAATCTCAACCATTTCCAAAAGATGACTGAATCCAAGTATGTTTCGAGTAAACCATGGGGGTTGTTATTCACCAAAATTCAATGACTAAAATGATGTATGCAGGGAAAATTCACATGTCATGCAGGAATGAATATGACAAGAATATAACCATCTGTGCTTAAAGCCGAAAAAATGCCATGAATGCAAGCAATTTGGAAAAATGAGCTTCCTAAGAATGTATTTGCAAAAGAATATTTTTTACAAAATGACACAGCTTTTGGCCAACAGATGTCATATTCAAATCTCTGGATATCTTTGTTCTGGAATTCAATATTGGCAGAAGTATTACAAAAATGAGGAGGAAACCAAATGAACCAAGCCACCAGCTGTTCCTCCTCGTGCTCGCTCGCTGCAAAACCCAATCTTGGCGCCCTTTCGGGTTTTCACTAAGGTTGCCCCCACCCTTTTTCTGTTTTGTTTTGTTTTTGTTTTTGTTTTCCTCTTTTTTCCTTTTCTTTTCCCTTTTTTTTTTTGAGGTGCCCTTTCGGGTTTTCTCCTAAGGAGCAATGGAAAAAACTCGGCCATGATCGACTCAAGAATGTGAGTTGAAGATCGCTGGCATCAGTAAAACGCGCTTCCCTTATAAGTTTAGGTGAAGGCATTATGGACATCACTTGCCAGTTGATTAGCGAATTTCCTAATAGAAATACAGCAAGTGACGAAAGCCAGGATTTTGGGCTTTTGTAATGAGGTCAGGTGGGATGTTTTTTCAAGAAAAGTTGAGGCTTGAAAGCAATTTTGATGAGAGGTGTGAAATAGCCTGAGACTGCATCATTTTGAGATCATCTCCATTTTTTTTTGAACGAAACTGAGGAAAATTCGCCCCAGTTTGATCGAATTCTTCTCTTTTTGCATTTTCTTTATTACAATTTTCTCACTTTTGCATTTTTCTAAAAACTAAATTTGCCCCAGTATGGGGTTTTCTTTTTCCTTCTTTTCTCTCTTCCAAAATGAGTTTGCCCCAGTGTGGGGTTTTCCTTTTCTTCTTTTCTCTCTTCAAAAATGAATTTGCCCCAATGTAGGGTTTGCAATTTTCAAGGGCTGTCAAACGAAAATTATTATTTTGATAGCTCAAAGGGGATGACTAGGGATGAAATGTTTTGATTGGAAAAGAAGATGGCCTGACTTTTGTCTCGTCCCTTGCATGACTTCCTAAAAGAAATTTGCATAATCAAATAAAGAACTTCTTACATATGTCTGAGTTGATAGGTTGAGGGAATGTCTGTCCATCCATCTCTGTTAGGACAAGTGCTTCACCTGGTAGCATCTTTTGAACGATAAATGGGCCTTGCCCGTTTAGAACAAATTCACCTTCGACTTCATCTCGCATTAGCAAATTCACTTTAGCACTTTGTTCCCTTCTTCAAAAGATCACCGGTGGACTTTTTGAGTCATGTGTTTTTGGCAGTTTCGGCCGTGACATAGCATTCAGACACTTTTTATCAATCAGAGCCTATTGTTCATGATGTTGCCTTGATCAATCAGCTTCTTCCAACTTGGCTTCCATTAAAATACGCAATGAAGGGACTTTAATCTCGGCAGGCAACACAGCTTCCCTTTTCCTGCTTTTCATTCAAATGTCCACTGATATTTATTTCTTTGACTTTAGTCTCAGTGCCATATGTTAACAATCTCTGTTTTCAAGGTTCGATTTGGATTTCTCTTCGTATTGTTCGAGACCTTTTTGAAAAAGAATCAGATACTTCTTCACTATCACTCTTGTTTTGAAACTCGGATTCCATAATCTCAAAGTCATGAGTGAAATCGAGATTGCCATCATCGGATTCCAGAACAGTGACATCCAAAGGGTCAAATAATTTTATTTTTGGCCATTGAAAGAATTTAGAATGAAAATAAACAATCAACCAATATAAAATAATGAAAAGATGTACTATGCACTCTATTGAAAAATTCAAAAAACATCACAGGAACTTGATAATGCAAAAATTGTTTTAGCAAAGAACTTGATTGAACATGATAAAACTATTTACACAAAAGCAAACAGTGATGATTTTCAGGAATTTTAACAAATGACAATCCCCAGATTTATCGAAATTCCCTTTGAGAGAGAAAATACTCGGCAATCCAATTGTGCAAAACTCCTTCAAGATTTTCAAATTTCTTCGTTGGAGGTGGATGCCTCAAAGGTGTCCTTGTGTTCAGGAAAAGAATTTGTACTTATGCTCGGCCCTTGTTCACCCTTTTTCCTTAGCACTATTTCCCCTGCTTCGATCATGTCTTGGACTTTGTGCTTAAGTGCTTTGCAGTCGGCGGTTGAGTGGCCAGGTGCTTCCGAATGATAAGCGCAAGTGTACTGTGGGTTGTATCCGCCAGGGATGCCATGAAGGTAAGATAGAGGGGGAATTACGCCGATTTTACCAGCGGCTTTTAATTGTTTATACAATTGGTCCAGAGGCCTGCCAAGGTTAGTAAAAGTGCGATAATGATTTTGATTTTGGGGTTCAATGGGTTGTGGATAATTATAGATGGGTCTATTTGGTGGAGGAAATTGTTGATTGTAGGGAGGTCGGGGGTCGAACTTGTTGGAAGTTAGGTTGAGATATTTGGAAAGGGGCTATAGGCGAGTTGGTGTAATTAGGGTGAGGTCGAGGATGAGTGATATTGGTGTGATAAACAGGATGAGGGTTTGAATAGTAAGGGTAAGGGTTTGAGTGGGTAGGGTATTGTCGAGGTCTGGGTCTTGGGGTAGGTTTTCGATCCCAGACAAAAGCAATTTCTCCCTCTTTCTTTTGGAGTTGCGGTTTTTTCCCACCACTCCCTTGTCCTTGTAAAGCATCCAACTGCGTTTTGAGGGTGGAGACATTAACTATCTTCCCAGCTCTTACAAAGTCATTGTACTCTTCAACCTTATTGACAATAGCAGCAAATGAGCATCCAGTCATGCGAAAGATTTCCTCAAAATACGGGGGATCGTGTGCTTTAATAAAGGTGAGAATGATTTCATCTTCAGTCATTAGCGGCTCAACCTTTGCAGCTATTTTCCTCCATCTTTTAGCATAGGTTTTATGATCCTCAGATGGCTTCCTCTTTGTTCCCTCTAGTGTGGTCCGTATCGGTGCTAGTTCACAGTTGTATTCATATTGCCTTATAAATGCATTAGACAGGTCTAGCCAAGTCTTTATCTCATCAGACTTCAAATTTGAATACCAATCAAGCGCGTCACCTTCCAAACTTTTTGGGAATAGCCTTAAAGGTAGATTTTCATCATCTGTTGGCCTACCCAACTTGTTGGCGAACAATCGGAGGTGTGTCTTGGGATTGCTGGTGCCATCATACTTGTTAAATTTCGGGGTTTTGAACCCCTCAGGCAATTGCACATTTGAAAAGAGACAAAGCTCATCATAGTCTAGCAGTCCTTGCTTGTTTAACCCTTGACTTTTCCTCATAAATTCATCGAAACGGTCAAGGCGCTTGAGTAACTTCATATCAACAGGAGCAGAAGATTCTCCTATTTCTGGTTTAACTTGGGCAGTATGGTCTGGCAGTAAGGGCTTTGTAGTGGTGGGATAAAAAGTATACTGCTCAGGAAGCATATTCGAAGTGACTTGTGGTGGTGGAATTTGCGTGTGAGTAGGAAGAAATGGAGGATTAGGAGGGTAGGTGTATGGCAAATTTGTGATGGTATAGGTGAAAGTTGCTTCAGGTGGAATAGGGAAAGATGGTATAACAGTAGTTTGAGTCGGGGATATGATAAATGGTTCTTGCTCAGATTGTCTGACAGGTACGGGCTCGGGTTGAACTCCGCTACTGATAAGCTCATCAATCAATTTCCTTTGGGCCACCATCTCGGTAGCCATCTCACCAAACTTAGTAAGCATCTCAGTTAGCTGAACCCTTAAACTCGTAGTCTCGGGTTGAGTTGCAGTAGCAGACCTATCCGACGGTTCCGGTTGTGAACTCATGTTTACACAACTCCTCTAGGTTTGACTACGGGATCGTGTTATGATGGGGCTTCGATGAGAAGTTATGTTTAAATATTACCTGAAAATTTTGAAAGGAATCGCCTTTAGATTTTAACCCTTGCTTAGTTTTTTCGACAAAAAAAAAATACAAAGAAAAAGAAAAAGACAAGAGTTAGTAAACATCCAAAAAATTCGGATGCATGTCCTATGGGGAACCCTTTTTGTGCCAAGGGTAGGCCTAGCATGAAAATGCAATCCTTTAGGGTAGGCACTATACCATACCTGAGGGGTCCGATCAACTTATTGACATTGGATTAGAAAGTAATTTGGAAATTTTGGACCAATTGAATAGCGGGAGATCTCCAACAAAAGAGGACAAATCCGAATGAATGATTGGTTTTGGTTGACACAAGAATTTATACAAATTAATTTTTGTATACATGTAAAGCATATTTTTGTGAGCAATTTCATTTTCCAATAAAATTTTATTTTAATGCTAAAAAATGTCTAAAAATAAATTTATACAAAAACCTTAATTCATCCAAACAAATAAATGCAATAGGTGATTTTCAACTAGGTTTCTCAATTTGAAATTTGACATTAAAACCCTAATTAGTCGACTGGGTTAGAGGATATTGATGATTTATTCAAAACTTGACCGGATCACCTTAAAAAAGGTAAGATGGTCAAGTGCATTGAATGAAATTTGATTATTTATTCAAATTTGAATGGATCACCCTAAAAAAGGGTAAATTGGTCAAATGAAATTGATGATTTATTCAAAATTGAATTTATAACCCTAAAAATGAATTAAACTAATCAAATGAATTGAATGAAATCACTTGATCAAACAGATCGAGTGAAATGATGATTTATTCAAAATTTACCTAGATAGTCCTAAAAAATGAACGAATTGAAAAAAATGAATTGGATGAAATGGATGAATAAAATGGTCCAATAGATTGAATGAAATTGATGGTTTATTTAAAAATCAATCTATCCACTGGTAGTTTCAAAAATTTATTGTGATGCAGTAGTCTATGAGCCTTCTAAAATCAAATTTTGGCCTCAATTTATTTATCGTCTCAGCGGTGAGGAAATATTGGTGAATTTGTTCCAATTAATGTCCATTACGCCAGGGATTTTCACCAATTTTGATAAAGTGGCCAAAAGGTGAATATTAGACGCTCAAATTCCAAAGATCGCTTTATGAAAATGACCGGATCCTACCTTACCTTGTGCACTACCCCTTTGGATGGTACAAAAATATAAACGTGCAAGTCTCCTTGGATTAAATATCCAAGACACAAGGCGGTTTAGTCCTAACGTGGGATCCCCTAAATGGCATTCCCTTTTTAGGGTTTATGCATGATGTCATTTTATTAAAGCAGTAAAATGTGCAATTCGAAATGAAACGTGACCTAAGGAACCCTTTATTTGCCAGGGTAGGCCTGAAATGGCATGGCATTATTAATTTATGAACAAAATATACCAAAATTTCTTAAACGTGCAATAACCTATCTACAAGGGTAGGTTCTAAAAGAAGGTCATGCCAGACCTCTTATTTGCTAGGGTTTGTGAATGCAATGGGGACAAAACCAAGAAAAGTTAGTTCAGCCAGATAAATACACATAACACATTGTAGCAATCAATACAAAGAAATAAAGCAATAAAAGGGGTTGGATCCTCCCCTCGTAAATGGTGTTCCTAATAGGGTAAGGCAGACTCTACCCTAGGTAAATTACCATGAATGCATGAGGTATTGGTTCGTTAATGCATCTAGACTCAATAGGTCATAGGTCCCCGAGCCTTCAGACTTGGAAACCAAGGGTCATCAATCCCAAGGTTCTTTGTCGGTGGCTCGAACGATTCCCCAAACACCGCTACGCACACATCATGTCACTGCTACGTGTTTGTGTAAATCTATCAACAATCCTCAACCTTCGACTAAAAGCTAAAGGCTACCAACCCACAGCTTAAAGTGGAAGATTGAGTGACCCATCGGATCATGCTACACACACATCGTGTCGTGATCACACGTCCAAGTGGGTCGCCTAAAATCCTAATAGGGTGGAGTGGCGTGACAAGCCACTAAAAGAAAAATAAATGAGGGATAAAAAATAAAGCGTATGCACGTATGCTAGTGCTCGTTTGGAGGAGAGGGATCGAGAACCAATGCGAGGCTCTAGGGTAATATCCCCCCATCCAAAATGCAATGCAAGGTGTGACGCCCCGAAAAAAAAATGAGTTTGAGAACCCGGAAATTTTGTAATTTTCTAGGGTTTATTTTTTTAATCGCCCGTTTTTCTACATTTTCTTGATTAGAAAAATTCCCCAGATAAAGTTTATGAGCAAAAATAGTTTTAAAATGATTTTCCTAGTATTGGAGAGTTTTTAGAAAATTAAGACTATATAACGGACGTGGGACCCACAAGTGCGAAAAGTTCGGAAAAATTCGGCCAATTAGGTTAAATTCCGGATACTGTGTAAAATTTATCGGGTGTTAAGGGATAAGTAGAGGATGTGAATTGATTGATGTGAGAGGAAAAAGAAAAGATAAGATTGCATTTATGGAGGTGACAAGTGTCACCATTGTATTGGAAATAGCTTATGACTTACTATTCATTTTCTTGACTTTTTGACCAATTGCTTAAATATCTTAAAAATCACACAAAATTCATTCTTGTCTTCAACCTCTTGGCTGATTCTCTCTCTAGCAAAGAAGGAAGAAAAAACCTCTTCAAAGTTTGGCAATTATCTAGCTCAAATCCTCCAAAACACTTGCTTGATCTAGTTTCTACTCCATAAAACCTCTTCTTTTAGTGATAGTGAGTTGTTTGGTGAAGTTGTTTGGAAGCTTAAGGTGACAAGTAGCTCTCCCTCTTGTTTTGCTAAGGTAAGTGGTGGATGAACACCTCTCCTTCCTCTAATGATGTTCAATTCATGATTAGTGGTGTTATAAGATGCAATTTCATGGATTATTTCTTGAGTTTGGTTGAATTGGTGAAGTTTTATTATTTTTGGGGATTTTTCTGTTTTCATAGGGATATGATTGGGTGGTCATGTATGATGATTGGAATTGATGTTTAATGACTCTAGGAGGTGGAAAAAGTGATTAAGTGCAATCAATTTCTGTTTTGGAAGAAATTTCAGAAAATTAGGTTTTGTAGTTCTTCATTCTGCCCGAATTTATTGCACCATGTTAGAGGCCGAATTGGACTTTGCTCAAAACATGAAAGTTGTAGGTATTGATGAGTTTGAAGTGCCTGTAAAATTTCAGGTCATTTGGATTAGTGTAGAGTGAGATATGCCGATTTTACTGTTGCTGTTCTGGGTTGATCAGAATGCGAAAACTGCACTTGTAATTGGCCATTTTGACTGGAATTGCTTTGGATTTAGGTGTTGGTGTCTTCTGATGAAATGTATCTGGATGTCTTAGCTACCATATGCCTTTGGAATTTCGGTATTTGGACCTGTATAGACTGAGTTATAGTAATTACAGCATTATGTGATTTGTAAACCTGTTTTTGGTGTTTCCGGTTGAGTATTTGGCACATTTGACCTAGTTGTGCTAGGATTTGGACTAAGTGGCCTTCTAAATTATTGTAGACCTATCTCTTATCTTCGAAACGGTGGGTCTTGCACCTTCTTCCGACAATCATAACGCCTTTGGTACCATTACCGTAAAATGACGTCAAAACTGTTTTTCTGGTTTTGAGCTTAAGTTTCATTTCCGGATTTTTTTTCCCCCTAGCTTGACTTGCACTAGTATTACTTGGAGCTTGCTGAATGACTATGGATGAACTTGTTGTTGTGTGTGTACCTTTGGGACTGGCTGAGGAAATAATGAAGCCATGATGGCTGGAAAAAGTTAGCAAATGTAGGGGAAGTGCTGTCCGAACTTTTAAAGGATTTGTTTGCATTGAGTTTGTGATCTAAGACTTGGGTTTGAGCAAGGCAATGATACATGATGGATGATTTCTGAGCCATTGAGGTGAGTGACCCTAAACTGTTTCCAAAGTTACTTTTGAAATGTTCCTTGCATTGTTTCTTTGGTTTGCATATCATGTGTGCGCGCATACGAGTTCTTGACATGGTTTGGCTTTAATGAGTTCTTGAGGAGTCTTGTGCTGGACACCAACGTCTCCACCACTTTCGTGAGTTTGTGATATGATCTGGAGCACCGATGCTGCTCCCCTTTAATGTTTATGGTTTCGTGATCTGTTTGAGCGTTGGGTGTTTAGTTTCAATGATTTCACTGGCTCACGAGAGCAAAAATACGTGCATTTGATACTTGAATCATGACATCATGACATCATCGAAATGAATTATTGTGAAAGATATTTGATTACTGGTTTTATTTGGTTACTCGCTGAGCTTCTAGCTCACCCCAAAAATATTTTATTCCCCTCCACAGGGCTCAAGGCGAAGGCAGGACTTGTTGTGCTTATTCATGTGAATGGATGGATTATCTCGTGTATGGTTTGAATTTGGATTTCCTTTTGTGTAATAGTTATTATTAGGGATTGTAATGAATGTTTGGAATCGATCGGATGTATACATACGTTCTACGCTTGGAATTAGTTTCCGCTTCGTTTTGTTTATATGTAAATATTGGAGATTTACATTGTAATATTTGAGGTTTATTCTTGTAATATATTTGAGGATTGTAGTGAACGACTGAGTCCCGGCGAGAGCTGGGCAGGCGGCCCGCCGAACCCTCTGGTACGCCCTAGGGGGAGGTGGGGTCGTCACACAAGGCGCAGGATCACATAAATAAACCATACATCCATCAAAACAATCGTACGAAAATGGGCGAGGGAGTGAGTTGATAGGCACGAAATGCAAAAATCCTAAAAAAGGAAAAAATGCAATCCTAAACATCCAAATGTAATATATAAGAGGTTAAAGGAAGAAAATAATCGACTAAATCAAATGCTCGGACTCTCTAAGTCCCCAGTGGAGTCGCCAACTGTCGCGCCCCATTTTTTGAAAAATAAATAAAAGAAATAGTTTTAAAAGGTGAATTTTTGTTTTGGAAAATGAATTTTGATTTACAAGGGAAAATGAAGAAAAATATGGGTCTAAATGGGACATGAAAATGCGACGATTTGACCCAAAATATAGTTTAAAAAGGGTTTTTTTTTGAAATAAAAATCGGAGTCGCCACTTGGTATAGAGTTAAGGTGTACCAAGTCACCTAAAAATGAATTTTTTAAAGGAAAAGATAGAAAGAAACCCCTTTTAAACGACTCCTAGTCTACGTAAACCAACGAAAAAGGTTCGGGAGTCACATTTGACGAAGAGGAAGGCAAGGATAAAAATCCAAGGCACCCCTTTGACCTAGCCAAGGCTAGTTGCGTGATTTAGTCAAAGATTTTCTTGTTTTAACCAAAGAATTTGTCACATTTGGATGTACTATATGAATGCAACCCTCGACCTAGGGGGGTATCGAGGGGTTGAAATTTCCCTTCAAAGCTCGAATGGTGCCAGTCACATTAATTGTGACGCCCAATAATGACTCTTTGGAGAGGTCACGAATTATGTAAAAATATGAGACTCTAAGAAGAGGAAAAGGATAAAATAATTATAGAAATATACATGTCTTAAAGGAATGCATCATGTCGGGTACAGGGGACTAATGTTCGTGACTCAATTTTCCCTTTAATAGTGGGAATACGGGCGTGCTAAAGCTAGAAAGCCAAACTCGTCCATATCCCATATTTAAGGGGTTTTCCCTAATCTAGTCAAGCAAATGAACTAACCTAGTTCTAATGCCTATATGAAATGCAAGACTAATGTCATGTTTCATGCAAAAGGAAGAAGTGATATACACTTAAGGGAAAATATGGGAAAAGGGGTGTACATATATAAGGAAAATGCCACGCAATATGGTGAAAGAGGCCCTAAAAAGTAAAGATATGCATGAGATGACATGATTTATCACACAATCATGATCTAACGCGCGAAGGGCTCCTAAGGGCTAGCGTTGGACTAGCCTACATCTACGCTCTCTCACAAGCGTTGGACTTGCAAGAGCTCGAGGGGACAACCATGACTAGCATTAGACTAGCCACGGTTACGTGCGTTGGCATCCATCGTACAAATATATAAGCAATGTGCATAATTAAAGCAAGTAGACATGTGCGCACGTAATTCACATAACACATAAGCATGCATATCTAGATACCAAAACCTATGAAAGTGATTAAACACATAGCACCTAAGCATGCAAAACACATGAAGCAACTAAGGCCCTAACTATTACATTTTTAAGGGGGAGAGCCTACTACAATCTAAAAGGGGAAATAAGAAAAGTAAATCCTAACTATTACATTGGCTAGCTAAGACATGTCTTCAAGAGAGGCGCCAAAAACCTAGCTATTACAAATTGGGGTTCAAATGCCCTCAAATGAATTGCCAATTAAAGAAGGCGAAATAAAAAGAAAGCGAAACAGGCAATTAAACATAAAATGAAAAGCGAATTAAAGCATGCATATTCACATATAGCACGTAGGAGCACATAGGAGAAATGAAAATCAAGGAGATAGAGGTTACCTCTCTTGCAATGGTAATGAAATGAAGGAAATATTAGCTTCAAAACAATAAAAGGGTCAAGGCACCAATTAAATAGTAAAGTATAAACAAAATCACCAAATTCCTCCCAATTGCAACTTAAATGAAACCAAATAATGCATAATTTCCAAGAAAAGTGAATTATTGATCAAATTTCTAAAAAAAAACTACCTAGGACCCAATTGCAAATATTAACCAATCATTCAAACCCAATTAACACTTTGTGGGAAATTCATGGGTCCAAGAGCAAAGAAGGGGTCAAGTAATGGTTAAAATGCAAATACTTTAGAACTCAATTGCGATAAATTTGAACACAAAAGGGCCTTAGTAGCATGAGGATGAACATGTGGGCAAAGGTGCAATTGTTGAAAGTTGAGTTGCATGCAAACCATGCAAACCCACGAATGCAATTTGTTTCTGCAGCTAACATTCATTCGGCAATTTCTGGTTTCACATGCAGATTTCAGGAGCTCTTTGATCACAACTTCTCATCTAATCTCCAAAGAAACTTGAACTAAACAACAAAACACATATCTTTCACATCCCAACCAGCACAACTTAGAAGGAAATCATGAAAGTTCTATGTAAATCTACAGGAGGAATAAGTCTGCAACTTTTATGGTGATTTCGGTGCTATGAATGCCGAATGCCACTCTTTTCATCCCAAACATAAACTAATTGGCTTCAACCAACTCAACCGTGGATCAAAGTGGCAATGTAACCATTCATTCCTTCCAGTTTTTACTACCCAACTCTCATGTTTCAATGCAATGACAGAGGTAAAGAGTATGCAGCAAATCTGGAAAATGTTCTGCGACTTTCATGCTTTGAAACTTCGGCAACATCATGCAACCAGTTTTAAAGATCGTCTCCAACAAGACTCCAGCCAAACTTATCATTAAGATTACATACTAATCATACAAGGGAAAGGGAAAGGGTTAGTCGACACTACTGCAAGCAGACAAGTTGAGACTATACAACTCAAAAACCATATTTTTACAACCCCAGATACGCATTCCTTGCAGACCACAGCAATGAACATCAGTGAAACTTGCAAATCCATCAGGCAACACACTAAACCAATATTCTAACATGATTACCAAGAACAAGCAGCAAACAGCAATCAAGAGTGTCAAGACAGTTATGACTTCGGCAATCCAAGAGAAGAAAAACTGCTGCACCTCTAGGCGAAAAACATTCTAAAGTCATGCAAACAAAACTCATCAAGCTATTTCTAATCCTTGTGGGTGAGCTTGAGACATCAAAACCTGTTTTCAAAGCGTTAAAACAAGCAGAAACTGAAAAAATAAACAGCAGTCATGTAGGCAAAGGTCGAATTTCCCACGCAAGTGTCGAAGAACTACTTCGACAAATATTTTCTTCTGCACAAAACTGAGATAACCCATCGACTAAAACTCATACCAAAAGCAGAATTTTTATCCCTTCTCAAAGCAGTCCAAACCCCTGGATTTCTTTACCATCAACCAAAGAACAAGAATAGCAAGAAATGCAAATTTCAACATGGATGGAAAAAAAACTGATGCAGTTAGCCGGAAACAAACAATAGAACCTTCTCTAACACATATCCATGGGTCACAGCCCTTCTTCTTAAGCAGATTCACACAATAAAACGCATACAGGAGAGAAAGCTCCAGTACTTCATGAATCCAACGACTAAGAACAGGTCAAGCTATTACCTTTACGCCCTTCAAGAGCCAAATAGGAACTGAAATGATCGATAACAGGACGTTCGTTTGATTGAAAATCTCCTCCTTCTGATGCTGCTACTCCTTCGTTCCTCCTTTGCTTCGGTGAAGAGCTGCTGGTGGCGATGGAGGGCTGGCGGCAGTGAAGGTTCGCAGTTCCAGTAGCGATCCCCTGCTTGGCTTTCTCGTTTCCTCCTATTTATCACTCTCCCTTTTGCTCTCGGTTGTTTTCATTTTTTTTCTCAAACCCTCCTTTTCTTCTTACCGTAGCCTTTTTCCCCCTCCCTCTCTCTCTTGTTTCCCTTTTCCCGTTTCTTTTCTCAGTCCCCAGTTCCCTGGTTTCTCCTCTAGCCTCAGACGAAGCCTTTTCTCCTCCCTCTCGTCGCCTCTATCTCTTTTCCAGCCGCCACAAAGCTGCGTTCTTTTTCTTCTAAAACCCTAGTCGCTTCTCTCTCTCAGCCGCCCCATTCTTTTCTTTTGTCCAGCCATCCAAAAACCTCCACTTCCCAAATCTTAGTTTTCTACCGCTTTTTATATCCAAACTTCCTCCTGAAACCTAGCATCTACGGCCCGAAAAAAAACTCCCTCTCTTCTTGCATTTTTACAGCCTTAGATTTTCATGTTTTCTGATCACTTTTGGATCAAGCCAAGTGTCTTCTATTAAGATCATCAGACGGAGGAGAAAATTGAGCCAATAATGGAGCGGAAAAAACCATTTTTTGTATCTGCGTTCTTTTGCAAATGAAAATATATGGAAAGGAGTTTAGATCAAGTGCAGCATGGTGCATGAGCTTGGTTTTCTCTCTTTTTTCTTTTTTTTTTACTTTTTTTTCTTTTTTTTTTAAAGTTAAATAAACAATAAAGACTAAAAGTAAATAAACTAACATGACAAATAAAAATAAAAATAAATAGTAAATGGAATTACACTAAAAATTTGGTGTCTACACAACAGTTATAGGAGATCCATCTGCAATAGTAATTTTTCTATTTCCAGGACATGGGTTGTATGTTCTAAATCTGATTGGGCTGTGAGTCATATGGTCAGTAGCTCTTGAGTCGATGACCCAAGAGCGTAGAGAAGTCATGCTTGAGGCACTTAAAGCATAAGAGTTAAGATACTTACCTGATTGAGCCAATGAACACGTATTAGAGGACTTTTCAAGGGATTTTAGGAGGTTTCTTAGCTTTTCGATTTCTTCTTTCTTGAATTTTCCCATACCAACTTGGTTGGATTTTTCTTGTGTTTGGTCTTCTCCAGCAGTTAAGTGGGCTTTTCCCCATTTGAATCCTCCTTTACGACTAAGGACTTGTTCCTTCCCGTGGAGTTTGAAGCAATCATCTCGCGTATGGCGTGATTTTTTGCAGTACGTGCACCAAATTGTCTTTATTTGACTTTGTAGAAATCATTGCCAAGCCTTCTAATGTTTTAGGCTCTAACATGACTTCTCGCCTATTCTCTTCAGCTCGGATCAATGATATTATCTCATTCAGAGATGATAATCTTTCCTTCCCCAGTATCTGGACTCTGACCTGATCAAATTCCACATTCAGACCTGCAAGGAAGTCATAAACTCTATCCTTTTTGATAAAGTTTTTCAAGATGGTTGCATCTTCACTACACAACATCTGAACACACCGATATTGGTCCAGTTCCTGCTATAGATTTTGCAGAAGATTGGCATATTGAGTAACAGAAAGGTTGCCTTGTTTAGTGGCTGAGATCTTTGTTTTGATCTCATAGATTAGGGCAGCATCTCCTACCTTTGAATAGGTCTGTTGAATAGTAGTTCATATATCTTGAGCTGTTGGTAGGAACATGCAGGTATCGCTTATTTCGAGTAACATGGAGTTCCACAGCCATGACATGACCATAGAATCCACTTCATCCCAAGCAGCGAATTTAGGATCTCCCTTTTTCGGTCTAGTTCCAAGCAAGTGGCTGATTTTGCCCTTTTCTTTGAGAATGGTTTGAACAAATTGTGACCACTTCAAAATGTTTTTTCCGTTGAACTTGTAGGCTGCCTGGATACTCTGCAAATCCCTTGTTTGTGGAATATTTGAGGTCTCTTCTCATTTGGTATTGGAGTAGATTTCTGATGTTTAAGTTTCAAACATGTTGGAGGTTTCAAAGAAAAATTGGCAATGAAGGCCTAATGAAAAAATCAGCAATGAAGGCTGGAAATTGCACTTGGCAATAAAGACTTGAAAAGAGGAAAACACTCAGCAATGAAGGCTGACAAGAAGAGGTCCCAAGAACAAAAGCTCTGATACCATGAACAAAAAGAAAAACTGAATTGTTCTGTCATATCTTTTGTTCTACGCTCTGTACAACATTTATACAAATGGAATTTGACTTTTGTCAATTCCATGAAATCTGTAATTTCCTAAAAATTAGGAACTAATTTATTCTATCTTAAAATACATTAGGAGTAAATTATTCTATCCTAAAATAGAGCAAAAATCATGGGATATACATAGAAAAAGGTATTCTAGATTTTCAACATGAATTGTAGACTAAGAAAAGTTAATTGAGGGGTTAGAGGTGAGTGAGTCGAATTAAGTTCAATTAGGAACACTAATGGGCCACTATTCAAATGTTGCTTTTGTACCAAAAGTTAGCTTTATGTCCCATCTTTCTTTCATCCAAATCACTTCACAAAAGTCACACAAAAACCCTCTCTCTTCTCCTCCCTTGGCCAAAGCTCTCATCCTTCATTGAGCCAAGAAAGTTTCAATTTTTCCTCTTCATTTTTGCTCACTAAACTTGCTCCAACTTTGCTCATACCCTTGGATCATCCTCAAGCTTGGTAGAAGATTTGGTGGAGGAAAGATTCTTGGTGGTTTAGAGCTTGATTTCTTGAAGTTTTGCTCACTACCATTGGAGAAAGGTAACCCCTCAAAGCTCCCATTTTTCTTTCATCTTTTAGTTAGTTTTAGCTAGATAAACTTGGGTTTGTTGATGGGTTCTATGAACCTTGACATTAGGTAGATGCCTTGAGGAAGATTATTAGGTAGTGGCCTTGAGGATTTCTTGTTTGTTTGGTTGTTGTTTTAGTAAATTCTAGCTTGGTTTTGGGTTGAGAGTTGGAGAATAAATTTTGAGAGAAAGAATCAAGGGCTGCTGTCCAAATTTTTGAGGGAGTGATTCTCTTATTTTAATTTCGAAATTTGTGGCTATATTGATGGAAAAATGCTTGCTACATGTTGGGTTATGTGTGTGTAAATTGTCTTCCAAAAGTCACTTCATTTGAATGAGTTAAAGTTAAGTTAAAGTTGTGACGCCTGAAGGAAAAGAAAAGGGAAAATTTTCATTATTTATTTTATTTTTCACTTGCATTTCTCTTACTTTATTTTATTATCAAAATTTTTCAAAGACTTTTATAAATGAATATAGTTTTCCAACCATTTTTCTAGTATAAATTAGTTCGGGTCAATTTGGAAGTGTATTAAGGACGTGGGACCCGCTAGTGCGATAAATTTTTGGCAATTAATTGAAGTTTAGTATTGATGGGTATTATTTTACAAGGTGCTAGGAGATAATTAGATGTTACTTAGTTGGATTAGTGTTGGATTAACATGGGAGAGAAAAAGGATAAGTTTTAAGCCAAAAGGTGACAAGTGTCACCATTCAATTTACCCTTGGACTTTGACCTTTACTTTACCTTTCCTCCATATTAAAAATTCACTACAAAATCATCTTATTTCTCCCCTTTTTGGCCGGGTTTCTTGGAGGAAAAAGAAGAGAAAACTTCCAACTTCTTTCTTCAATTTCTTGCCTTGATCTCACAAACCAACCGTTAAAACTTTGATTTGCTCCATAAAAACCTTTCTCTTGGTAGGATTAAGGTGAGTGGTGAAGTGGTTTGAGAAGCAAAGGTGCTAAGTTGCTTGTTGTCTTGAGGTTACAAGGTGAGTTGTTAAGAATTTTTCCCTTTAGCTTTGATAATGTTCAATTGGTGGCTTTAGTGGTTTAATATGATAACATATGGTGTGATTATGGTTTGTTTATGGTTAGAAGTGAAGGTTGATGGATTTTGATTTATTATTGTTATTTTTCTGTTTTGTATGATAACCATGGTTTGGTCATGGATTGAGGGCTTATTATAGTGTAATCTGGAGCGAATATATGTTGGATACGATTGGTTGCAGAAATTTCTGGTTAGCGCAGAAAATGACAGTTTAGGGTTGTCAATTTCCCCTGTTCTGCCCGGTACTGTTAGACCTAATTAGAGGTCGAATCAGCCTTTGCCCAAAACATGAAAATTGTTGGTAATCAAGTTAGCTAGCTACCTGTAAAATTTCAACTTAATCAGAGTACTATATCATGTGAAATGACTGAAATACCCTTGGCTGCCCATGAACCCTGTTTCGCGCCCAGATTTCTGTTTTTGTGGAGTTTTCCATTTTTGACCATGAAAATGCATGATTTGGCTTTGGAGGTCTTCATAAGAAATATAGGTTTATGTTTTGGATTCAAAATTCCATAAGATTCGTTTCAATCCAATAAGTGTAGCTTCAATTATGGATACTGTGCTGAAAGGTGTATTTGATAGTCTATGATGTGTATATGATTGATTTGAGATGAAATGGTGTTGCTTGTAGGATGGAAAAGTAAGAAAATGTAGGGGAAATGCTGTCCGATCTTTGAAAGCATTTGATTGCTTTGAGTTTGAGTGGAAAGCCTTGGACTTGATCGAGGAACTGTCTATGATGGTGAGTGACCCCAAACTATTTCCAAAGCTACTTATGAACTGTTTCCTGCATTCTTTACTTCATTGCATATCATGCGTGCTTGCATGTGAATTCATGACATGCTTTGGTTTCAATGAGTTCTTGGGAAGTCTTGTGCTTGGAACCAACGTCTCCACCACTGTTTATTGTTCATCTGGAGCACCAACGGGCTCCCTATCAATGTTTCAATGTTAATGAATCAATTTGAGCGTTGGATGCTAAGTACAATGATTTTACTGGCTCACGGAAGCAATAAACGACTGTTTGATTACTGATTCATGACATCATTGAAATGAACTATTGTGAAACTGATTTGATTACTGATTTGACTGGTTACTGACTGAGCTTCTAGCTCACCCCAAAAATATTTTATTTCCCCTCCACAGGGCTCGAGGTGAAGGAAGCATTTGTATTAAAGTTCTCCGTGTGAATGGTTGGAGGATCTACTGTACTGTTGCAGCTCTAGTTTTAATTTGCGTAATATTTGAGATTGTACTTGTACTTGTACTTATGTGAGAACTGAGGACCTTTGTCTTATGCTGTAAATTAGTATTGCTTGTATCTCTTGAGGTTTTAGTTTGTAGTATATGTAAATTGTGGAACATTTGATGTATATTTAAGATTTATATTGTAATTTATTTGAGGGCTGTAGTGAATGACTGAGTCCCGGCGAGAGCTGGGCAGGAGATCCGCTAAACCCCTGGGGTACGCCCTAGGGGGAGGTGGGGTGTGACGACCCCATCTTCCCCTAAGGCGAACCAGAGGGGTGACGGACCGCCTGCCCAGCTCTCGCCAGGACTACGGATCACAAAACAATCAAATACATATTTAATTTTACAAAAGAAAACTCAACGAAAGAACAATTTATCCCATTAAGGTGTTCTTTCGTTGAGTTTTCTTTTGTAAAATTAAATACGTATTTGATTGTTTTGTGATCCGTAGTCCTGGCGAGAGTTGGGCAGGCGGTCCGTCACCCCTCTGGTTCGCCTTAGGGGAAGATGGGGTCGTCACAAGTGGTATCAGAGCCTAGGTTTAGATTAACCTGGGCATGCTAGAAATTTCTTGACTAGGGACTTGTGTTTGATTGTTTTCTTAAGCGTGGTTGAGCTTAATTATGTTTATATGTAGGATGGACGCGCGTAGTGGGCCTAGTGAGAGACCGACTGTGGAACAGGGCCGGAGAGTACTTCCTATGATCAAGTACCAGGTCCGGCCGAGAGGGACAGCGGTACGCTGGAGTCCGGCTAGTCGCCTTCGACGTTGTGAGTGCCGTCACAGGTTTGCCTACCCCAATACACTAGTATGGGCCGTGGACAAAGAAAGGAAGGAGTTGGCCAAAGATTGTGCAAGGCTAGAGGCCGAGGTGAAGCAACTGAGAGAGGCCAACAAGAGGCAAGCCGAGCGAATTAAGGACTTGGAATATGACCTGGGTGAAGGTCAAGATAGGGTGGACGACCTGTGTACACAATTGGGAGAGACACGGGAACGAATGGTCAAGAGGGCGAGGCAATTGAAGGTGAGAGCCGGATCGATTCTGAACCTATGTGATGACCTATTAGGGGACGAGAGTGACGAGGGCTCTAGTGTAGGAGGCGGGGTTGGAAGTGAACCCGCCCAAGTGAGTAGGTCCTCTAGTCCCACGGTAGGCTAGGGCTTGGCTTTTAGGCTATTTTGGGAATTTTGACTCTTGTATATATAAGGGATACGGAGTGGTAGGCCGGGAAGGACCCTTAGCTAGTCGCGTTGTATATTGGACTAGTTTTGTATATATTACTTTTGTATTGCCATTCCGTAAGAGGCTTTCCCTGTTTGAACTTGACTGACTATTTTGTACAAAAGTTTGATCTTGTTGTGAATGCTATGAATATGTGTTATATGCCTAAGTGTTTTATGAAGTCATTGTTTGGCTGGGTGTTCATGTTTATTGTTATACTCAGGGATGTGTACACTTTTATCTTAATGCTATGTTATGTGTATATTTTGACTCTAGATTGACCTAGAACGATGGAGGGCACGCGTAGTGGCCGAGGTAGAGGACGTGGGGGTAGACAGCCCACGACTGAACGGGGTACGGGAACTGAAGTGCCCGAACCAACTCCTGAACCCCAAATCGATCCTAATGTGCAAGTAGCCGCTGCTATCCAGCGGATGACTGATCTCCTGGCCCAGGTGGTGCAGCAACAGGGCCCAAACCCTAATCCACCTGTCGGCAACCCTGAAAACCCTGGAAATCCTGGAAATCATGTCGAGAGCGAAGACCGAGCTCTCGAACGATTCCAAAAATTTTCTCCACCTAAATTTCTCGGAGGGCCCGATCTGGACGTGGCGGAGCAATGGTTGGAGAAGATGATAGACATTTTTGTCGCCCTACGTTACTCGGAGGAGAGGCAAGTGACTTTTGCGGTCTTCCAACTCGAAGGGGCCGCTCGCTCTTGGTGGAACATTATTCGGACAAAATGGGAGCGAGAGCAGACACCAAGGACATGGACGAATTTTGTACGGGAGTTTAACGCTAAGTATTTTCCACCGTTGGTTCAGGAGAAAAAGGAAGACGAATTTATTCGTCTATGCCAAGGCACGCAATCGGTGGCCGAATATGAGAGCCAATTCACACGCTTGTCCAAGTTTGCCCCTGAGCTCATTTTGACCGAGCAAAGGAGGGCAAGACGTTTCCTTCAGGGGCTTAATGTGGAAATCCAAAAGGATTTGGCCGTAGCCCAAATCACCACTTTTAGTGATGCTGTTGAGAAAGCATTACGATCCGAGAACGCAAGGCTTCAGGTGAGGAACTTCCAGAATAGAAAGCGTGGAGCTGCTGGAAGTAGCTCAACTCAAGGGGATAAAAGTACCCCTCCTAAATTTGGGAGGGGATCTGGAGGGGGACGGTTTACGAGTCCGGCCAGAGGGGCTCCCTCTCGAGGAAGCCAGCCCGGACGAGGCCAGCAGAGGAGTGCCTCACAGGGGAGTTCCGCTACTATTGCGCGCGGGCCGTGTGGCTTTTGTGGGAAACCAAACCACACGGAGGACGACTGCTGGAGGAAACAGAACAAGTGTTTACGCTGCGGGAGTGCAGAGCACCGGCTAGCCAGTTGTCCAGTCCAAGCCCGAGACGTGAAAGGAACTACACCGACATCCAAGGCTACCTCAAGTCAATCACGGGTAGAAAGTGTCAAGCCGAAGGTGGCCGCACGTGTATACTCCATCGAACAACGTTCAGTTCCTGACTCAGCCGAGGTAGTGGAAGGTACGATTCCTGTCTTCCACCGCCTAGCTAGAATTTTGATAGACCCTGGAGCCACCCATTCTTTCGTTAACCCCGAGTTTATGTGCGGAATTGATATAAACCCTGTTATTCTTCCCTATGAGCTGGAAGTTAGTACTCCTACAGGGGATCAATGTTTGATTTCTAGCAAGATGTATTCGGATTGTGAGATCTGGGTAGGTGAGCGGAAGTTATTGGGGAATTTAATAAGTTTAGCCATTAAGGGATACGATGTGATATTAGGCATGGATTGGTTGGCCCGATACGATGCCCAACTGGATTGTAAAAGGAAGATAGTAGAATTCCGTATTCCTGGAGAGGCAACTTTGAGGTTAGATGTGAGGGGTAGTCTAGCCTCATCTGCTATGATATCAGGTATTCGAGCTAGGAAATTATTGAATAGAGGGGCGCAAGGGTTCCTAGCTTTTCTTATTAACACTCCTGCCGACAAACTGAAAATAGAAGATGTTCCGGTAGTGAGTGAATACCCTGATGTTTTTCCTGACGAGTTAGTAAATCTGCCTCCAGAAAGAGAAATTGAGTTTGAAGTTAACCTTTATCCAGGGGCTTCCCCTATTTCCAAAACTCCTTACCGAATGGCACCTGCGGAACTCAAAGAGCTGAAGTTACAGTTGCAAGACCTTCTAGAGCGAGGGTTTATTCACGAGAGTGGATCACCTTGGGGGGCACCTATTCTCTTTGTTAAGAAGAAGGATGGAACCTTGAGATTATGTATCGATTACCGAGGGTTGAACAACGTGACCATTAAGAACAAGTACCCCCTACCTCACATCGATGAGCTATTTGATCAATTACAGGGTGCGGTGGTCTTTTCAAAGTTAGATCTTCGACAGGGGTATTACCAACTGTTAATTAAAAAGGAAGATGTGCCTAAAACCGCCTTCAATTCTCGGTATGGGCACTACGAATTTGCTGTGATGCCTTTTGGACTGACCAATGCCCCTGCTGCTTTCATGGACCTCATGCATCGAATTTTCAAACCTTATCTCGACCGATTTGTCGTTGTTTTTATTGATGACATATTGGTTTATTCAAAAACCCGTGAGGAGCACGAACAACATTTGAAAGAGGTCCTACAAACCTTGAGGGAGCACCAGTTGTATGCTAAGTTTAGTAAATGTGAGTTTTGGCTAGAAAGGGTTTCTTTTCTGGGGCACGTGATTTCAAAGGAAGGAATTGCTGTAGATCCGGCCAAGGTAGAAGCGGTGACTGAGTGGAAGAGACCCGATAACCCTACTGAGATCCGAAGTTTTCTAGGGTTGGCAGGTTATTATCGGCGATTTATTAAAGATTTTTCGAAACTTGCCAGTCCCTTAACCGATCTAACCAAGAAGGGTGGAAATTTTCTATGGAGTGATAAGTGTGAAAATAGCTTTCACGAGTTGAAACGGAGATTAACCATGGCCCCTATTCTGGCTTTACCTAACGGTCCAGACGGTTTCACTGTTTACACTGACGCCTCCAAAGAAGGGTTAGGATGCGTATTGATGCAACATCAAAACGTGATAGCCTATGCTTCTAGAAAATTGAAAATTCATGAGCAAAACTATCCCATTCATGATTTGGAACTGGCCGCAGTTGTCTTCGCTCTGAAAAAGTGGAGACACTATCTGTACGGAGTGACTTTTGAAGTTTATTCTGACCATAAGAGCCTCAGATACCTCTTTTCCCAGAAGGAGTTGAACATGAGACAACGCCGTTGGATGGAATTCTTGAAGGATTACGATTATACCATTAACTACCATCCTGGTAAGGCTAACGTGGTAGCCGATGCCCTAAGCCGAAAGGCTCAGATGTCTGGATTGATGGTGAAAGAGTGGGAATTACTGGGAACTATTGGAGAATGGAATCCAAAGCTGGAACATAATAGGATAACCTTTGGGAATATCCGAGTGACGTCCGTGTTTTTAGAAAAGATCAAGGAAGCTCAAACTAAGGATCCGACAGTTCAAAGGTGGGTAGAAAAGGTGAAGAAAGGAGAGATACCCAATTTTAATTTGAGCCCTGAAGGGATTTTAAGATTTCGAAATCGAATAGTGGTACCTGATGATGAAACTTTGAGAAGGGAAATCTTGGAGGAAGCTCATCGATCTAAGTATACAATCCATCCAGGAAGTAACAAGATGTATCATGATTTACGACGATTGTACTGGTGGGACAGGATGAAGAGAGAGATAGCTCAGTACGTCCAGACCTGTTTAGTGTGCCAGCAAGTTAAGGCCGAACACCAGAAGCCTTCGGGACTACTGTAGCCTTTGGAGATTCCCGAATGGAAGTGGGAACACATCACCATGGATTTCGTTTCCGGATTACCTAGAACTCAAAAAGGATGTGATGCCGTTTGGGTGATCGTTGATCGATTGACCAAGTCGGCTCATTTCCTACCTGTGAATATGAAGTATTCCATGGATAAGTTAGCTCGAGTATATTTAGAAGAGATTGTAAGATTGCATGGAGTGCCTGTGAGCATCGTTTCCGACCGAGACCCTCGTTTTGTGTCCAGATTTTGGCAAAAGTTTCAGGAGACCTTGGGGACGAAACTGAACCTGAGTACTACTTATCATCCTCAGACGGATGGACAGTCGGAGCGAACGATTCAGACCCTCGAAGATATGTTACGAACGAGTATTCTAGATTTCGGGGGTAATTGGGGACAACACATGACATTAGTAGAGTTCGCCTATAATAACAGCTATCATTCTTCAATCCAAATGGCACCATACGAAGCTCTTTATGGACGAAAGTGCCGTTCACCGATATACTGGGATGAAGTGGGAGAGAAGAAGGTTCTAGATCCTACTATCATTCCTTGGATGGAGGATGCTCAAGAAAAGATCAAGTTAATCCGTCAGAGACTCCAGGCAGCCCAAAGTCGCCAGAAGAGCTATGCCGACAACCGAAGGAAAGATTTGGAATTTGAAGTGGGGGACCATGTATTCCTCAAGATTACACCATTGCGAAGCATCACTGCTGGCCGAGGAAAGAAACTCCAACCTAGATTCATAGGACCGTTTCCGATCCTTCAACGGGTTGGAAAAGTAGCGTACCGGCTTGAATTGCCGCCGAGCTTGTCACGAATTCACGATGTATTCCATGTGTCGATGCTCAAAAAGTATTACCCTGATCCAACGCACATTGTCCAGCCGGGGGAGATTGACGTTGATGAAGCCCTTACTTACGAAGAAAAACCTATGCGAGTGCTTGATAGGAAAGTTAAGGAGCTAAGGAATAAGCAGATTCCACTGGTGAAAGTGCTATGGAAGAACCACGGAGTCGAGGAAGCAACCTGGGAGATGGAGAGTGAGATGAAAACCAAATATCCCGAACTGTTTAGTGATTCAGGTGAGAAATTTCGAGGACGAAATTCTTTAAGGGGGAGAGAGTGTGAGACCCCGAAAATTTTCATATTTTTCAGGCATTTATTTTGGGCGTTTGGGCCTAATTTTAGGGTTTTCTTCTATCCGTGGGTTTTCTGGGGAATTTTATGAGAGAATATGAATTTTGCATCATTTTCTGGGTTTAGGTCAAATTCTGTGTTGTTAACGGCGTACAGCGGTTGCGGGACCCACTAAGACGATCGGTACAGTTAAATGTAGCTTTGGGAAATTTTATATACGGAAGTTTTATTATCTTGTGTTATGAGTTAATTGTAGGTTAGTTGGTTTAATTAAGTGTTGTAAGACAAGAATGAGATAAGCTTGGAAAAAAACACATGTTGCAATCCTATTGGACCTTGGACTTTTGACTTGTCTACACCTTTACTAAATTAAAATTTTGACCAAAATTCCTCATTATTTCATTATTTCTTCTATCCGTGGGTTTTCTGGGGAATTTTATGAGAGAATATGAATTTTGCATCATTTTCTGGGTTTAGGTCAAATTCTGTGTTGTTAACGGTGTACAGCGGTTGCGGGACCCACTAAGACGATCGGTACAGTTAAATGTAGCTTTGGGAAATTTTATATACGGAAGTTTTATTATCTTGTGTTATGAGTTAATTGGAGGTTAGTTGGTTTAATTAAGTGTTGTAAGACAAGAATGAGATAAGCTTGGAAAAAAACACATGTTGCAATCCTATTGGACCTTGGACTTTTGACTTGTCTACACCTTTACTAAATTAAAATTTTGACCAAAATTCCTCATTATTTCTTACCTCTTGGCCGGCCAACTAGAGAGAAAAGAAGGAAGAAAGCTCTTCAACTCTTGCTCCATTTCTTTGCCAAATCATGGAATCCAACCACTAATCTCTCAAAATCCTCCATAAAACCTTCTTGCTAGGAGTGTTTGAAGTGCTTGGTGGTTTTTGTTTGAAAGGAAAGGCTCTCATCTACCTTGTATCAAGAATTGTAAGGTGAGTAAATATGGAATTGTTTCATTGTTGGTTGTAAGATGAAAGTTATGGGTGATAGTAGTTCAAGAGGCTATTTTATGGAGTATTTCATGACTTATACTTGAGATGTGGCAATTTTCTATTTATTTAGGAATTTTCTGTTTTATATGATATATCATGGTTGAGTTGGGTGTGATGGCTTTATATGGCTTGATTTAGAGCTTATATGTGTTAATGGTGGGTAATTGTGGAAAATTTCAGCATTTGTGAGAAAATTTCGGTTTTAGGGTTTAATGAAATTTGGGCTTTTCCATGTATGGTTTTCATGCAATCAATTGATGTGTATATGGTTGTATTGTGATTCAAATGGGGTGAATGGACTAGTTTAAGAACCATAAGTGGAATGTGTAGACACCAAATTTTGGTGTAATTTCATTTACTTTTTATTTTAGTTTTTCATTTGTCATGTCAGTTTTATTTGATTTTTAGTTTCTAGTTTTTAGCATAGAATTTCTTGAAAATGAAAATAAAAAAGGAAAAAGAAGAAAAAAGTGAAAAATGATGAAAATGAAAATAAAAAAAAGAAAAGAAGAAAATGTGGGGATAGGTGGAAGTGTGCATGTTGGACAAGTGTACAAAATAGTCATTAGACAAGTGTCTAAGGAATTATAGGACAAGTGTATAGAGGGGTAGGTGTCAAGGACACTTGTGGAGCTTAAGGAATTTTTGAAAACAAAAAGGAAAAAAGGAAAAAAACAAGCTACGAGGGGAGAGAGGTTTACGGGAGCTGGAAAAAAAGAAACAGAGGGCAAGAAATGGGAGTCTTTTCGGCAGAAGGAAGAAATCAGTGGGGTTTTCGGCAAGAGCAGAGAGAAAAATCTGAAAATAGAGGGAGGTTTTGGCGAGAGAGGAAAAGAGAGAGAGGCTTTTTGACGGTGGAAATAGCTAAAAGAAGAAAGCAAGAGAGGAACAAGGAGATAAGGGGCGGTGGACTGGGCTTCGGCCTAGGGGAAAAAACCGAAAACTGATGGTTGAAATAAGGAAAACAGAGGGGGAGGCTCTCGGTTGAGGGGGAGAGGAGAACAAGAACAAAAAGGAGAATCAGAAAGGAACATCGGAGGAGGGGCCTGGCTACACGAGGAAGCTGCCGGAGTTGCCGCTGCCAGGAAAGCCGCCACCACCAGTCTGCCCAAGCCATCACCAGTCCGCATCCGTTTCTGCTCGTTCCATCCGTCAACCACCACCGGCGTTTGCTAACGTAGCAACTAGAGTTCAGAACGGTGTCGCTATTGTCCAGAAAGGGAAAGACAAGGAGGCGGCTGCAGCTCCTGCCGCTGCTTATTTGTCGATGAAGCTGGAGGTTGGAAGCATTGAGATGAGCTCAGGAGCAGACAGCCCGTGAAGAATCGGAACTGCTGTCATCTCCTCTGAATCCACCATCATCCTCTACAAAATTTCACCAAGCAGGAGCCCGGTAAGCTATTGGCTTTTCCCTCTTTAAATTTCGGTTCTTGTCCAGTCTTGAAATGGGTCTGCCGTGGGTTTGTTATTGCAATTTTTCTGTTGATGGTCTGTAATTTTTGTGCGTATATGCTTTCTATGTTTGTTGGGTTGAGCTCCTTGCTTTTTTCTGATGATTTGGGGCTAGTTATACTGCAATTTGAGCAAAAATCTAGTAAAATTTTAATGCTCACAACCTGTTCGACGGAATGCCCAGCCGAAAATGCTACTAGAAAGCTGACTTCATTTCTCTGCCGTGGCATGTTCGTCCATTTGGTTTTTCGTTTGATCTGCAATGACTGGCTTCCTACAGTGGGGTTGTGTAGATGTTGAAGTTTTAGGGGGGTTTTGGGAACGAATTTGCTGGATTTGGTTTGGAATTGTGAGTGTTGCTTGAATAAGCTATGAAAATGGCGTCTGAAAAATGGTAAAAAGCCAACGAAGAAGATGAAGTTCCGTAGCTTGAAGCTTTGTAGCTTGTCTGAAAATAATTCTGAAAACCCCCTTAATTGTTACCTAATTTCCCTGTCGCCCCAAAACCTCCATAAGTCCTTCAATTAGGTCCCTATTTTTGTTGCATATGAACCCCTCAAGTTCCCCCCTGTTCTGATGTGACCCCAAAAATTGGAAAAGCTGAACTAATCTCGCCCTCTTAAGCTTAATCCTATGTTTGCCTATTTTATGTGACTTTTTGGGATAAATTAATTCGGGGATTTAGATCATAATTGTGGCTTAATGATTTTAGTTAATTTACCAATTTTTGTTGTTGGGTTTAGTTATGGTGTAGGTTTTTGGGTAATAATACTTAGTTGGGTCGGGCTAATGGTTTTTTTTGGTTTGCTTCTTCTGGGTTTATGATTTGGGCTTGGAAACTTGAGGCCCTTAATATTGTATGAGCTAGATTAGTGAAAATGATGGGCTAGCCAGATTGTTTTCCTTGGACTCCCGTTTGGGCCGAATGATCTTTGGCCCAAACAAATAAATGAAATAGCCCAATAGCCTGGTCCATGAAGAAACCTGAAAATGATTTTGCAAATCAGTCCCTGAATTTCTCTTTAGTTGCACTGTGGCCCTAGACATTTTTAACTTCTTTCAATTCGGTCCTTAATTTAATTGCAAATGAGTCCCTGAACTTTATTTTTCTTTAATTTTGGCCCCAGAATTTTGCCAATCTTTGCAATCAAGTCCTTTCTTCTCTTGACTTCTTAAATGTGGGTTGTTGACATGATTTAATTGATTCAAATTCATGTTTATTTTTATCCTTTGTGATTATTTGTCGAATAAATTGGCACCTTGACTCCTTTATTATTTTGGAGGGTAAATAAGTTGATTTCACTCCATTAGAGCTTCATTTCAAGGGAGGTATAATTTCTTTTATCCCTTTTGTCTCTCCTATGTGATCCAATGTGCTAAGTGTGAATCGCATGCCTAATTGGCTTTCATTACCATTCTTTAGTTCCATTATTTCATTCATTCTTGCTTTTATTAAATTATTCTTTTTAATGGGGTATGTGTACACCTCTTGGCTTGTAATAGATAGGGCTTGGTGAGCTTTCTTGTCCATTTTCCCTTTCCCCCCCTTTGTTTTAGTTAGCAAATGTAATAAGTTCATTGCTTGCTTTCGTTGCTACGTGTTTAATCGCTTTATTAGGTCCTTGCATCTAGTCAAGCATGCTAAGTGTTATGTGCTACGTGTTTATAAGTGATTCGCATGTCTACTCGTTTTTTATAGTCATGAATGAATGTGATGGATGAATGGACGTCACCACACTAGTCCAATGCTAGTTGTGGCCCCCTTTCTCGTCACCACACTAGTCCAACGCTAGTTGTGGTTCATTGTTCCGTTTCCACTAGTCCAATGCTAGTAAAAATCCATAGAAAGGGCTAGTCCAACGCTAGACCCAATAGGCTTTTTCCTTTCTTTTCATTAGTGCATCATTTGCTTGTTCACCACATATCATACAACTTTCTTTAGTTTTATCATTGGGCATGTTCCTCGAATCCCTTTCCCCTCACTTTAGGTTTTGCATCTCATGCTAGCTATAGGGTTCATTTTGCTTAAGTGTCCCCTTCCGATAAGGGAAACGAGCGAGTGTGGCTACTCGATAGCCTTAGCACGCTAGTTTTGCCTTCTAATCAAAGGGAAGATCGAAGTCGAAAAAGTTAGGAGTCATTCCCATACCCGACCTGATGCATTCCTTTAGGTTCATTCATTCTCAATTTTTCACTTACTCACTTTTTCAATTCACCTTTCCTCATTACTTTTCCTTTCCTTATTGTTCAATTTTGGTTTCTACTTCACAAAATTGCACTTAATTACGATCTATATACACTTATCACTATATTTCATACACTTGCACACAAACACTTGGATTTCCATACAATTGCACACATGCACCTTTATATACACTTGCACACTTGCATTTGAATCATCATTTGCATTAATCGACCTCTATAAGGTTTTCTTTCATTGGCCGCCACAATTCATGTGGTTGGGACCAAAAACCTTACAAGAGACATCTTAGAATCTAGGGTTTTGCATTTCATGTAGCACATCCAAATGTAATAAATTCTTTGGTTAAAACAAGAAAATCTTTGATTAAATCAACGCAACTAGCCTTGGCTAGATCAAAGGGGTGCCTTGGATTTTTATCCTTGCCTTCCCCTTCGTCAAATGTGACTCCCGAACCTTTTTCTTTGTTTACGTGGACTAGGAGTCGTTCAAAAGGGTTTTCTTACTTTTTTCCTTAAAAAATTCACTTTTTTTAGGTGACTTGGTACACCCTAACTCTATACCAAGTGGCGACTCCATTTTTCATATAAAAAACCCTTTTTGAACTATTTTTCTTGGGTCAAATCGTCGCATTTTCAAAAGTCCCATTTAGACCCATTTTTCTTTTAAATCATAATCCATTTTCCAATCACAAATACATTTTTTCAAACCATTTATTTTATTTATTCATCAAAAAATGGGGCGCGACAGAATGGTACAAGTTGAGTGTTGTTCATTAGGTTGGAAATGTGAAGAAATTAAGGGGAAATGCCGCCCAATTGGGTGTAAAAATGGGAGGTCTTGAATTGAGAAGGATTTGAATAGAATGGATGACTTGGGGAGTTTGTTCACATTCCACACTTTCGTTGCTCCATTTTGTATTTTCGAGTAATTTGTATTAGTAGGTTAAACCTATACGTTGACTCGTGTATGGGTCTCAAATATGTTTCTTGCTTGTTTTAGGTCGTACCGGTGGACCGGGACCTACTCCTGACTCGAACGTGTGATTTACTTGAGTACTTGGTGAGTGTATCATTAAATGGTTGATTGCACTTGATATGTGACTTGTATGGCTTGAATAGGTCAAGGGTGTACTTTATCGCTCTTGACCACTTACTGGTATTATTGTTACTGTTGGACTGTGAAATTTCAAGTACATATGTGGTTTGATATTTGCTAGGGCTATGCCCTATTATTACTGTGAAAACTGAGCTCTTTCCCTTTGGCCGTTACTCGAGTCGAGCCGGCTAGGGCTTGGGCGAGTCGTTAACGTGCCTTTGGGTCACTGACAGTCGAGTGGAGTATTCACTCCTCGACCTTATGGTATACTCGAGTATTGCCTTTTGTAACTGTGAGGTGTGCGGGCCCGGTAAGGGGGTGATTGGTGGAAGGAAATGGTGTAAAGAGGTGCCTACGGTTCTTGGTTGTCTCCAATGGTTGACGGAGTGTCAACGGGTATGATCAAGTACGGCAAGTGGAAAACGGCCCTTGAGGGCCGATTGTATCCTTTTATATATGGTTGATTGGCTAGAGGCACTTGTGTATATGTGGTTGTTGACTTGTATTACTTGTGTGTAAATTTGGTACCTCATGAGCGTAAGCTCACCCCCGTTATTTTGTTTTCCTTACAGGAGCCCCGTTGGACCTCAAGTTTTGAATGAGTTGAGCTAGATATGTAGTTAGTTTTGATTAGCTCCTCGGAAACTTGAACTTTGATGTATTTGATTCCAAGAACTTTTGAAGTGTAAATTGAACCTTTCTCATGTATATATGGCATGTATAAACAGCTTTTCAAGGCTTGGATAAACTGCATTATGTGTTTGATGTGTTTACGCGTGTGTCGGTTTTGTACGAAGGAAGAAAGAATTTTTGGCAAAAACACTGCCCAGAATCCGGCCAAGAATCCGGCCAGTTTCTGGCCGGATACAAGGCCGGATATGCAGGGGAAGAAAAAAAAATTTTCGATTTTGCTTCTGGCCACAATCCGGCCAGAGCAATCCGGCCAACTTCCGGCCGGATTTCTGGCCGGATTGGCAGGGGATTTTGAAAAAATTTGGGTTTAGCCTCGGCCTCCTATCCGGCCAGATTCTGGCCGGATAGTGACGCAGGCGGTTACTGTTCATCCGCGGCAAATTTTCGTTCTTCGTTTTCTGGTCCGATTGAAGTGCTCGAGCGCTATACTTTCTTGCGTGATGATACTATTGTTCTAAGAACACCTTAATGGGATAAATTGTTCTTTCGTTGAGTTTTCTTTTGTAAAATTAAATATGTATTTGATTGTTTTGTGATCCGTAGTCCTGGCGAGAGCTGGGCAG
Organism: Coffea arabica; assembly: GCF_036785885.1. Taxonomy (NCBI): domain Eukaryota; kingdom Viridiplantae; phylum Streptophyta; class Magnoliopsida; order Gentianales; family Rubiaceae; genus Coffea; species Coffea arabica. The sequence continues at coordinate 12,687,680 of NC_092326.1, forward strand.
GCGGTCCGTCACCCCTCTGGTTCGCCTTAGGGGAAGATGGGGTCGTCACATGGGGCTGTCACAAAAGTGATACGAATCTTGTTGGGAAGAAGATTGTGACCCAAGATCGCTTGTTAGAGTTGACGTCGGATGCAAGAAACGGTAGCAACGGAAACCCTACGACCCCTCTAATCCCTATGACTACGAACTTCTTGATACTATCTCAACCCGTAATCAAACGAATTAGCGAATCTCAGGAAAGTGTAGAAGGCGCCACAATTCAAGTGCGATTCTTGAATTGATAAGCCGAACAAGAACACTAGAGTATAACTCTAAGTTGTTCAAGGGTTGCTCGAAAGCTATGGAGAAAATTCTCTCAAGTAATTTTTTTGATAAAAGTGTCTACCTTTTTTGATGTAATGCAGTGCCTTATATAGGTTACAAGTAAAAACCCTAATCTAGTAAGGAAAAAGACTAAAGGTGCGGTGGATATGGGCCCTAATAAGTGACAAAACAGAAACGGAAGCTACAGGCTCAACCCTCGACAGGATGGGCCTCACGTGGGCTTTCCTTCCTAGGCAGCCCACTCTAGCTATTAACAATGAACAAAATAGCAATCCTACCCTTGGCAATTCTATGCGCAACATGCACTTAGCCAATTATTCAAGCTATTCAACTAATGCGGAAATAACTGACTATGATGCTAAAATGGAAACTAGGGTTTGGCAACAACCCTAATCTGTGAGGACTCGTAAATTTCCCTTATTTTTATATTATTTTATTCTATTTTCTCGTATGTATTTTCTTCATTATAACTTATTATATTGATTTTTCCAGACATTTTATAAGTGAGTAGAGTTTTTAGATCATTTTCCTAGTTTAAGTTAGTTCATATTCAGTTTGAAGCGTATTATGGATGTGGGGCCCGCTAGCGCGCTAAGTGCAATAAAATTTTGCCGATTAATTGAAGTTTTGTATAAAGGAATATTACTGTACAAGGTGCTAGGAGACAATTAGAGGTTAGCTAGATAAATTGCCATTGGTAGACAAAAGGATAAGCTTAAACCCTAAAAAGGAGCCAAGTGTCACTATGCTACTAGAAGTTGGACTTTTGACCAAGGTTAGTAACTTTACTAAAATCAAACTTTCGATGAATCCTCATTTTTGAATCTCGATTTTCGATGAATTAAAACTCTTTTAAGGTGTTGTCTTAAACTTTAAACAAGTTCATTTTCTTCCTTGAATGTTGAGTGGTCTACAGTGTATGTGAGTGACGGTTGGCCACTATTTCTTCAGGTGCTCAAAAGGGTTTTGAAGGGAATCTCGGAGAGGCCAACTGAAGGGCCTTATTTGCTCACTCACTTTTGAATTAGTAAGTGTCAAGTGCATGAATTGTTGCTAAATACTTGAATTGTTTCTTGTTCATTAAGTGATTGGGACTTGTCAAGATAAGTGTGTACTTTATTGCACTCGTTCTCTTGTACTTAACTATACAATTGAATTGTGTGAAGTGAAGTGATAATTGAATTACGTGAACTTGGCAAAGTGTATTTGTACATCTGGGGACGCCCAAAACTCATTGGCTAACCTTGCGATTCGAGTTGGCATGGGCTTGGTCGAAAAGCCTGGTAAACCATAAGAAAATCATAAGCTTGACCTTTTGAGATCTTTCTTGGCATACTCGAGTAGTATTATCCTTTCGTGCGTGTTTGGTTCCAGATCCGAGAGAGTGAAATGGTGGATGGAGGAAGTAAGCAGGGGTTTTACGGACTTGCTACCTATCTAGTTGACGGAGTGTCATTACGTGGAGGTATTAGATCAAGCCTTGGCAAAGCAATGAAAATTTAGCTCCAAAGAGCTCCCGTATCCTTATTGATTGTGCTTTACTGTTATTTGTGAATTACATAAACTTTCTAGCTATACTTCTTGTACAAGCGTTATTGTTACTTGAACTTATGTGTTTGCATGTTTTTTCTTGGCCTCACTGAGCGTTAGCTCACACTTATAAGCTTGTTTTCCTTAACAGATTTTGAAGCAGAGTTCGATACTCGAGGAACTTAGTATCTTCGTAGGATTTTCATTCTTTTGTATATGTGACAGCCCCACCTTCCTCTAAGGGGAACCAAAGGGTTTGGCGGACTGCCTGCCCAGCTCTCGCCGGGACTCAGTCATTCACTTCAATCCTCAATCAAAATCAGAATAAACCCATAAGAATAAACATAACAACGATCCAAAACTTAAAGCAAAACTTATATACATTGCTATCTCAAAAGGGAGTACAACCATCGAATATATAAAGGTTCTCAATCTTCATACATCTAGCCTGTGACGACCCCACTTCTCCCAAGGGCGAACCCAAGGGTATCGGCGGGCCGCCTGCCTAGCTCGCGCCAGGACTCAAAACTTAAAACAATAAAAGCCAGAAAATTCAAAAGAGTTCTATATACAATCCCAAAAGAGTTATAATTACATTCTCCAAAAGTACCTGCTCACACTATTACATCCTTATAATTACCACCAAAACCAAAATGTAGACCCTAAGGAGGGTCCTTATACAAACCACTAAAACTAAAACAAAAACAAACATACTATAAGTCCAACTATTACAATCAAACCTAACTATGCTAGTGTGTGTGACAAAAGTCCCCGCATCGGCCCCTGCTAAGGAAAACAAAAGTGTTATTCTTGGTTTTGATGATCACAAAAGTTTGTTTATACAGACCAAGAAAGTGAACACCTTGATCAGGTCTGTTGGAACAAAGAAAGCATATGTTCGTTTATCTCCTGACTACGTTGCTTTGGATGTGGCAAACAAGATTGGAATAATATGAATGAATTTAGTCATTGTTTTGTTTCGATCAAAGATATTGTCTTTTAAGTATGTCTAGTTTGTCATTCTTGGTTGTCGCGCCCCATTTTTTGATAAATAAATAAAATGGTTTAAAAATGTATTTTTGTGATTGAAAAACTGAATTGTGATTTAAAAGAAAAGTGGGCCTAAATGGGAGGTTGAGAATGCGACGATTTGACCCAAAATTATAGTTTAAAAAGGGTTTGAAATAAAAATTGGAGTCGCCACTTGGTAATGAGTTAAGGTGTACCAAGTCACCAAAAAAAATGAATTTTTAGAAAAAATAGGAAAAAGTAGTAAGAAACCCCTTTTAAACGACTCCTAGTCCACGTGAACCAACGAAAAAGGTTCGGGAGTCACATTTGACGAAGGAGAAGGCAAGGATAAAAATCCAAGGCACCCCTTCGACCTAGCCAAGGCTAGTTGCGTTGATTTAATCAAAGATTTTCTTGTTTTAACCAAAGAATTTATTACATTTGGATGCACTACATGAATGCAAACCCTAGACCTAGGGGGATTGGGGGAAATTTCTCTTCAAAGGTTGAGTGGTGTCAATCACATTAATTGTGAAGCCCAATAACGATCCTTTGAAGAAGTCACGAATAATGCGAGTGGGATGCAAATGAATGGAATGCATGTATGCAATGTGAGGACATGAGTTTGAAAAAGTAATAAAAGACAATAAATATGTAAATGAAAATGTGCACGTGAGTGGGCAAGGTATGGTATGTGAAATGATAATATGAAGTGTTCGTGTGCAAGTGAAAATATAAAGGTGCACGTGTGCAAAATGGGAGAAAAAGATGAAAGTGTGATGAGGGTAGAAAATGGTAGAATGGATGCATGATCCTAAGGAATGTATGCATTTTGGGTACGGGGAGACCTAAATCGTGACTCAATTTACCCTTTTATAGAGGGAATACAAGCGTGCTAAGGCTTAGAAAAAGCCACACTCGTCTATATCCCATATTTAAGGGGACTCTCAAACAAATGAACCCTATAACTAGCATGAGATGCAAGAATCCTAAAATGGAGGGAAAAGGGGTTGGAGGGGCATGCAAAATGATAAAACTAAAAAGAAATGCATGACATGTAATGAACATGCAAATGTGTACTAACGAGGGGAAGTCCCTAAGGGTCTAGCGTTGGACCAGCCCATTCTATGAATTCCTACTAGCGTTGGACTAGTGGAAACGTGCATTCATCCATCACATTCATTCAGGCTATGGAAAGCGAGTAGACATGCCAAACACTTACAAACACATAGCACATAACATTTAGCATGCTCGACTAGATGCAAGGGCCTAATAAAGCAAGTTAACACGTAGCACTTAAGCATGCAAGTCTCACAAAGCAATTAAGGCCCTAACTATTACATTTGCTAGCTAGGCACATGTCTTCGACAGGTTTTCATCGAATGCTCCTCCAAGCCCTATCTATTACAAGCCAAGAGGTGTACACATACCCCATAAAGAATAACTTAAATAAAAAGCAAATGTAAATGACATAAATAAAAGAAATTAAAGAAAGGCTAGGAAAGCAAAGTAGACATGTATTTCTCACGTAGCACGTTGGTTCACATAGGAGAGACAAAAAAAGATAAAGAAATTATACCTCCCTTGAAATGGAGCTATAGTGGGGGTGAAGTCACTTATTTATCCTCAAAAATAAAAGAAATAGTCAAGGTACCAATTTAATTAAGAAAAATTAAAAGAAATGCGCAACACAAAGCTCACTTGATCATAAAGCCCCTAAAATCACGACTTAAGTGCAATTGAAACAAAGCATAGTAATTAATTGAAACAAACAAACAATGAAAAGTTGGAAAATTAGAAATGCCAAGGACCAAATTGAGGAAATCATTCAATTGGTTGGGTCATAGTGGAGCAAGGGGAGACTTGAGGGGCCAAAAGACAATTATTCTAGGACTTAATTGCAAGGAATCTGCACATAATTGGGCCGCTAAGCAACAAAGGGAGGCTTGGGAGGTCAAAGTGCAATTATTCTAGGACTTGATTGCAAGCAATTGGAATGTAATTGGGCCTTTGTAGTGTTAAACACAAATTGAGGGGTCAAAGCACAAGTTTTAGGAACTTTTTCATGCAACCCATGCAAATGTACGAAGCTTATATTTCTGCAATGCAACCAAGGAACCAGATTTTGCCACCAAAGTGAAAACTTGTTATAGATTGAGTTTCAAACTCAGATTTCGGACCCAAAAAAAAAACTTTGCTCGAAGATTTTTCAGCCAAAATCATGATTTGTAACTGAACAACAAAACAATATAATTTCAACCTCAAAACCAGCAAGGAACGTAGGATGAACTGATGCAAATATCTGGACAAAACATTCATGCAAAGATGGCTTAGCAACCTGATTTTTATTTGGCCAGCAAACATTCAATCACAGCTTAAGCATTTTTAGACCCAAACACCCAAACTCAACATCAAAACATTCCATTCCTTGCTCTTAAACCAGATTTCAACATGCAACTTGGAACAAGAGAGGGAAACAATGAAACAAGACTGCTGCATTTTTTATTCATTGGCAAACACCAACTTCAGATTTAATCACATGCTTTAACCAAAGCTTCCTTGGTCTAACATCCAAACCTTTACACTAAACAACACAAAACATAACTTGGACATCCAATCCAATAAAAACACAGGAAGACATCGTGCAAATAAACATGAACAAACGCAGGCCTTCTGCAAATTTTTGCCGCAAACTTGCAGCTCTAACCCACGTAGATTTCATACCAAAAGATTGCATAAAGCTCCAAAATTTACCAATCAAACTCACCTAAAACCCAAATCACCAAATCTAACCCGGCCCAAGCATGGTTGTCTACCCTTAAGAATCCCAACAGAGAGGAGCCAAACAAGAAAACAGGGAAAGAAACAAAAAAGGTCCTTAACCTCGGCTCCAAATATCAAACCAGAAAATTCAACAAAACATGCTAAACCCGGACCATAAAACAACCAAGATTTTGAACATATGTACAAGGATTTTCTGCGGCAGTATCATGCAATCCACAAAAATGTTCATTACAATATTTCTAGCTGCTTTTTAATTTCCAACACTGAACAAATACAACAACCATTTACATGTATGAACTCCAACAAAAACCAATCCTTTTTGTCACTTTATCACCACGGAAGGTAAAACAAAACAGGTCAAAACCCATCAGAGACTAATGAAAACGCATCAGATGATTGAAAAGACCAGCACCTAACTAATGTTCATGAAGATCTAAACCATAAAATCTCGATCGTGATCATAAAACACGGACAGCAGCAAATAACACAATATTCATGCCTTGTGAACTTGAACTCTCATGAAAAGGAAAATAGTGTTAAGACTATCAAAAGGGAGAAACTGTGGTTACCTGAGAGCACTTAGGTTGCTAAGTCGAATGGTCAGGCAAGCAAAATCCACCGACTGAGGTTGCGACAAATTCCGGCTCTGATGCAAAGGATGCTAGCCGAAGATCTATTCCTTTTCTGGTTGTCTTCCTCCTTTCGACCCTAGCCGCTGCTCCTTTTCTGTTCTCAAACCCCGTTACAACCCCAGCCCCTATCACTTTCTTCTTCTGCTTCGTTCCTTGCCGCAAACCTCCCTTCTCTGATTCTCTTTCAAATTCCAGCCGCCAGGACCTCTCAAAATTCTCCTTTTGCTTTTCGCTTTCACCTTCCTTTGCTGATTTCCTTTCTCATACTCTCGTTTTCTCCTATCTCCGACCCACTCTCCCAGCTTCCTCTTTTCTCTCAACAATTATTACCACCAACCCTCCCTGCTCTCGGTCGTCACTTCTCTCTGGTTTTTTTTCCTTTTGCCGTTCCTCTCCCTCTCTCCTATCTTGCTCTAGATTTTTTCCTTTTCGTCTTTGATCCCCTCCTCCCCCTTTCTGTTGTTTTCTATCTCTCCACTCCCTTAAGATTCAATCAGTTTTTTCGCCGTCCCCCCTCTCTAGCGGCTACCTCCTTCCTCTTCTATTTATATGGAACTTTCAAATCCCTAAAACCCTTGTCCTTTCTTTCATATTTGCTGCCAAGGGCTGCCCGAAGCCCCTTTCTGGCAAGCTGTGAAATATGCAGCTTGCATGCGCGACACACTTTTTTTTTTTTTTTTTTAAATAAGACTAAAATGATAAAAATAAAAATAAATAACAAAGAAAAAAATAATTAATCATTGGATGAAAAGTAAATAAACTAGAAACAATAAAAATGCAAATTTTCATTTTTCCTTTTTTCATTTTCCATTTTCCTCATTTTCCATTTTTTCAAGAAAACAGTGAATTTGAATCAAAACAATTAAAACATATTTTTGAATGTTTTTTCTTTCCTTTTCGAGAAATTCTATGCTAAAACTTAAAAATAAAACCATAAACTAAAACTAAGAAACGAATAAAATTAATACGACAAATAAAAAACTAAAAAATAAAAAGTGAATGAAATTACACCAAAAATTTGGTGTCTACAGTTTGCCCCTCTTTGTCTGAGTTTTGAAAAAACTTGAGACAAAGAAGTAGACACCAAATACTTACCTGTGTTATTTGGCTGCAAAAGATTCCAACGAACAAGAATTCTAACACGGGACTGACCCGAACATAAAATTAAAAACGGGACTGACCCGAACAGAAAATGTAAAATGGGATAGACCCGAACAGAAACGTAAATGGGATAGACTCGAACAGAAAATGAAAAATGGGATAGACCCACGGGATAGACCCGAACAGCAAATGTAAAATGGGATAGACCCAGACAGAAATTTAAATGGGATAGACCCACGGGATAGACCCGAACAGAAAATGTAAAATGAAGAACTGTGTAGACACCAAATTTTTGGTGTAATTTCTTTTACTTTTTATTCTCATTTGTCGTGGTTGCTTTTAGTTTTTTTTAGTTTCTAGTTTCTATTTTAATTTTTAAGTTTTAACGTAGAAAAATCATGGAAAAAGAGAAAAAAAGGAAAATTGTTCACAAAAATACGTTCAAATTTAATTTTTTGGCATTTTGGTTTATTTTTGTTAATTTATTTTGAAAAAAAAAAGAAAAGAAAAAAATGATGAGAAATGATGAAAAATGAAAGAAAAGATCGAAAATGGTAATTTTGTTATTTTTAGTTTGTTTATTTCGATGTGTTTGTAATTAAAATTGTGGTTTTTATTATTATTTAGTTTTACTATTATTTTTGTTAAATAATTAAGGCGAAAAAAAAAAAACAAAGAAACAAAAAAAAAAAAATCAAAAAATCACAATTCCATTTCTGCCGGATGATCTTCTCCTCTTAAAGACTCCACCTCTCTCAACTGCGAACCATTCCCTATCCACTATCACACCTAAAAAAACAACAACAACACTTCACTTCCATTTTCCTGCCTTGGTATCATCGACGAGAGTGAGAAAGAGGGAGCCGAGCTTCTTGATTCTTTTCTTTCGGTCCGTAAAACTAGAGAGGGAAGAGAGAGACTTGCGATTTAGCCTGTCTTCCATCCGTGAGCTGGAGAAGAGCTTGAGACCAGATTTCCCTCATCCAGCCGCAAGCCAGAGCAAGGGAGAGAGGGAGAGAGCTAGCGGTCTGCATTTTTCTGGACTGCCGAGGGGAGGAAAATAATTTCTGCTGCTAATCGTGTGTGTGTACTCCAAGCTGAGGTAATTTCTGGAATTAAATTGACTAGTTAAGGGTAGGAGGTGTTGACTATGGGCTTGCATGTGGTGGTTGTGTGGTTAGATGTTAGATTAAGTCACAGAAAAATCTGATGTTGAAGGAACTGTGGTTGCCGAGAGCTTAAGCTGGAAATTTGCAACTTTATTTGACCAACTTATGATAATCTGAGTTAGTTATGTGCTTAGCTAGCTGGAAACTAAATGATTATGCTATACGCGAGGGTAATCAGTTCGGATTAAACAAGAAAAGAAAATGAAACAGAAAACTGGTTGCATGCATGTCAACCGAGAGAATTGGATGAAATTCTGGTTAGATGTTTTTTTTATGACATCCGAAATTGGTTTTGGATTAAATCTGATGGGTAGCTGTTTGTTTGATCATGCATGTAGCTGAATACGGGTTGCATGTTGGATTTAAGCCGTGACTAATAATTTGAGGCTGAAGGGAATTTTGATATATAAAAAAAATGTGAGTTGGACCTAAAGTGAGGAACCGAGAGCTTGCATGTTGTTTTGCAGCTTGTGATTCTAGTATAACAGAAATTTATGTTGGTAAGGCATAAAAATCGTTAGCTTTATGTGTCAAGTGAAGGTTAGTTGCAGCAATTATTTCTACGTTTTGAGTTCCTTCCTATGTCTTTGCTTGTTCGATTGTCAAAATTTTGTTTGTTTAGTTCTAAGTTCGGATGTTATATCAAGAAAACTTGGTTAAGGTATGTGATTGGATCTGAATTTGGTGTTGGAAGTTGGAACAAAATTGCAGCAACAAGATTGGAGCTGTTTGTTTTATTGCCGCAATGATCATTTGATTGGTTACTAAGGTTCCTGTTATGTGCAAGTTTCAGTTTTGTTTGTTAATTGGTGTATCCTGAGCATGTTTGCCACGGGCCTTTTCTCTTGCATCTTTGCTGCAGTTTTTCATAACTAGTTGTCCTTTTGAATGTGCTAAAAATGTTACGGTTCCTCCTTGTTTCACGGTTTGAACTTTGATGAATCTGGTTTCATCATTGTCTCATGGCCAAATAGGAGGAAAGTTGCAGGTGCATGCCTTTTGGTTTGTGTTTTAAATTCAGTATTCAACCTCATTAGAATGATTAGATTTGGCGTTTAAATTACTTGGCTTCTAACGAAGTGGATAACGCTGATTTTTCTGTGCTTGGTCAAGAAACCAAGGAAATTGCAGCAGTTTTATATCCAGTGCTGCACGCTTTCTCTACCTGAATTTTGTGCTTCAAATCCTAAAGTTTTGTGTTGCAAAGTGAGATGATTAGGTGGTTGCCTTGTTGCTTTAGTTCATATTGAATTTGAGTGTGTTTAGGAGCTGTGGAAAGCTTTGCGGATAAGAATTGCCGAAAAACTTTGCTGCACTTTCCTTTTCTCTGTCGATCAAAAATCAGATTTGTCATCTTAATCCTGCAAACAAAATTTCATGTTTTGATTTGGGTCAATAATTTCTGGTTTGGTGAACTTGTTTGTATGATGAAATGGATGTATTTGCTGCTAAAAATTGCTGAAGTTTTGGAAACAAAAGGGCAGCAGCATGCGTTGGTTCTTGATTTGCAGAAGCTTGTTTTGTAGCTTTGAATGAAAACCTGCATGAAACTTTTCCAACAAGTGCATTATTTAGACATGTTCAGCCATGTTTTGATTGGAATTTGTTTCAAAGCCGTGGCATAAATTTGGTTTGCTGAGATTACGTGAAGTTGCAGCAGCTTTCTTTCTTCAAATGTTTGCATATGTTCCAGATTTCTGCACTCTTTTCCCTCTGAACCTTCTGCTGAATGTAGGAGTTTAAGGTTAAAGCTGGGAAAAACATTTGATGATCTTGCTTCTTTGATCTAAGTTTTAGTTTGTTAAGCCATTAGCTGAGTCGGTTTGGCAAACAATGGGTTTTGTGCATTTTTCTGGTATGAAACATGCCTGGTTTGGAGATGCAAGAGTTGCGGCAGAAATTGCAGAAGAGCTTCTACGTTGTTTGCATGAGTCTGCATGAATATGACTTCCAAAAATTGCCTCTAAACCCCCTCAAGTTTTACCTTATGCTTTTATGACCCACAAATTTGAGAAAACTAATCAATTGGGTCCCTGTGATTTTTGCAGCAATGCATTATGGCCCGAGTACATTCCATGTTCTTGAAATTGAGTCCTAAAGTATTTGCAACCTGAACTATTATTAGCCTTTCTCTTTGCCCTTGGACCCTTGAAGTTCTTAAAAGTGTTTGATTAAGCTTGAATGCTTGGTTAGTGTTTACAATTGAGTCTTTGGCAGCACTAATATTTCAATTCAATTGCTTGTTTGCCTTCATTGGTTATCATGTTTTGCTAAGGTGATGCTTAATGCATGGATTGTGAAACTTGGTGTCTAAATGAGCTTGTGTTCGCCTATCTTCTTGAATTTTCTGAAATAAATTGGCTTTGGCCTTTTTCTTACTCTTGGACTTTCAAATTTTCTAAAATGTTTTAATTGGCTTTGAATGCTTGATGAATGCTTGCAATTGGGTCCTTGGTGGATCCCTTTATTGGAAATTATGTATTATTTTGAATTCATTTAAATTGCAATTAGGAGAGATTTGGTGACTTTGTTATACTTTACTATTTGAGGTACCGTGACATTTTTATTGTTTTGAAGCCATTTTTCTTCCATTTGGACACCATTCAAAGGGGGCGGTATAATTTCTTTTATCCCTTTTTGTGTCTCTCCTATGTGAACCAACGTGCTACGTGAGAAATTTGCATGTCTACTTGCTTTCCTAGCCGCTCATTATTTCATTTCATTTATTTCATTTACTTTCGATTTCTATTAATGGGGTATGTGTACACCTCTTGGCTTGTAATAGATAGGGCTTTGGCGAGCAATTTGGTCCATTTTCCCTTTCCCATTTGTTTTAGCTAGCAAATGTAATAGTTAGGGCTTTAATCATCTTATTTGTCTTGCATGCTTAGTTACTATGTGTTAATTTGCTTTGTTAGGTCCTTGCATCTAGTCGAGCGTGCTAAGTGTTATGTGCTATATGTTTATGAGTGTTTTGGCATGTCTACTCGCTTTTCATAACCTAAATGAGTGTGATGGATGAATGTACGTCACCACACTAGTCCAACGCTAGTTGTGGTTCATCTTTTTCACTAATCTAATGATAGTAGGATGTCATAGAAAGGGCTAGTCCAATGCTAGACCCAATAGGTTTTTTTTTTCCTTTTTCATTAAGTGCATGATCACCACATATCACGCATTTTTCTTTAGTTTATCATTTGGCATGTTCCTCAAACACCTTCCCCTTCACTTTAGGACTTGCATCTCATGTTAGTTAGGGTTCATTTGCGTGAAAATCCCCTTCCGATAAGGGAAACGAGCGAGTGTGGCTACTCGATAGCCTTAGCACGCTAGTTTCGCCTTCTAATCAAAGGGAAAATCGAAGTCGAAAAGTTAGAAGTCAACCCCCGTACCCGACTTGTTGCATTCCCCTAGGGTCATACTTTCATTTTTATCACTTCCATACTCTTTTAATCACATTTTTCTTACATTTCGCAATCCATATTTTTCACTACATCTTTATCATTTATTTACTTTACTTCACAAATGAAATTCAAGTTTCACTTATATATGTACTATTCTATCTTCATTCATTTGCACACACAAACACTTTGATTTTTCATACAAATTCACACATGCACTTTCTTTACACATTCGCACACAAATACTTTGTTTTTTTACACCATTTCATACATGAATCTTTTCATACACTTGCACACTTGCACTTGAGTCACCATTTGCATCAATCGACCTCTATGAGGTTTCCCTTTATTGGCCGCCACAATTCATGTGGTTTGGGACCAAAAACCTCACGAGAGACATCGTAGAATTTAGGATTGCATTTCTCATTCATTAGTCTTTGTCCAAATTGCGAATACATACTTTGGGTAGAAAAAAAATTAGGAAAATAAGGGTTAAATCACGCAACTAGCCTTGGCTAGGTCGAAGGGGTGCCTTGGATTTTTATCCTTGCCTTCCCCTTCGTCAAATGTGACTCCCGAACCTTTTTCTTTGTTTGCGTAGACTAGGAGTCGTTCAAAAGGGTTTCTTACTTTTTTCCTTAAAAAATTCACTTTTTGGGTGACTTGGTACACCCTAACTCTATACTAAGTGGCGACTCCATTTTTCATATAAAAAACCCTTTTTGAACTATTTTTCTTGGGTCAAATCGTCGCATTTTCAAAAGTCCCATTTAGACCCATTTTTATTTTTATCAAAAAAAAATTCACTTTTTCCAAACCAATAAAATCCCAAAAACAATCATTTTATTTTTTCCAAAAAAAAGTGGGGCGCGACAGTTGGCGACTCCACTGGGGATTTCCTAAGTGGGTCCAAGCATTCGATTTAGCTATTCTTTTCCTTTTTCTACCCTTTTTATGTATAGCATTTGGTTATTAGGGTTGCATTTTCCATTTTAGGGCCTTTTGTCTCGCGCGCGTATCAAACTATTCCCTCACTTGCGTATGTATGATTGGTTGATTGGATGTATGTTGTACTTGTTTTATCTCGCGCTTTGCATTGCATTTGGGTGGGGGATATACCCTAGAGCCTCGCATTGATTCTCGATCCCTCCCCTCCAAAACGTGCACTATCATACGCGCATACGCTTTATTATTCATCCCTCTTTATTTTCTTTTTAGTGGCTTGTCACGCCACTCCACCCTAGTAGGATTAGGAGACCCACTTGGACGTGTGATCGTGGCACGACGTGTGCGTAGCACGATCCAATGGGTCACTCGATCTTCCGCTTTAAACTTTGGATTAATAGCCTTTAGTTTTTAGTCGAAAGTTGAGGATTTTTATAGATTCACTCAAACATGCAGCCGTAACACGACGTGTGCGTAGCGGTGTTTGGGAAATCGCTCGAGCCACCGACAAGGAACCTTGGGAGTGATGACTCTTGGTTTCCAAGTCTGAAGACTCGGGGACCTGAGCTTATCGAGTCTAGATGCATTAGTAAACCCTAACCTCATGCATCCATTTTAGCTTGCCTAGGGTAAAGTCAGCCATACCCTATTAGGGACACTATTCACGAGGGGAGGGGTCCAACCCCTTTCTTCTTTTTATTGCTTTATTTCCTTGTGTTGATTTTGTTGCTACAATGTGTTATGTGTATTTATCTGGCTGAACTAACTTTTCTTGGTTTTGTGTCCCTATTACATTCACAAACCCTAGCAAATAAGAGGTCTGGCATGACCTTCTTTTAGAACCTACCCTCATAGATAGGTTATTGCACATTTAAAGATTTTTGTATATTGCATTCATAGATTAATAATTGCATAGCATTATAGGCCTACCCTGGCAAATAAAGGGTTCCTTAGGTCACGTTTCATTTCGAGTTGCATATTTTCCTGCTTTAATAAACTGGCATCATGCATCCACCTTAGAAGGGAATGCCATTTAGGGGATCCCGTGCTAGGTATAAACCGCCCTGTGTCTCGGATACATAATCCAATGAGACTTGCACGTTTACATTTCCTGTACCATCCAAAGGGGTAGTGCACGAGGTAAGGTAGGATCTGATCTTTTCAAAGACGGCAGCAATTTTTTTTGCATATAAGCGTCTAAAAATCACTTTTTGGCCATTTTTAAACTTAATTGGTAAAATTTCCTTGCGTAAAAGGACATTAATTTGAAGAAAATTCACAAATGATTCCCCATTGATGAGACGATAAATATAGAGGCCAAATCTTGATTTTAGAAGGCTCATAGACTAAGGCATTGTAATTTTTTTTGAAACTACCCAATGGGTAGAGAACTCAATCGATTTTTGAACAAATCATCCATTTTATCCAATCCATTTTTGTCAATTCATTCAATTTTAGTTCAATCTAATCATTTTTGAATAAATTCATTTCATCCAATTCATTTGACCAATTTACCCTTTTTAGGGTCATCCGGTCAATTTTTGAATAAATCAATTCATTTGACCAATTTACCCTTTTTAGGGTCATCCGGTCGATTTTTGAATAAATCATCAATTCATTTGACCAATTTACCCTTTTAAGGTGATTTGGCCGATTTCATTAACTCCATTTCATTCATTTGGCCAATTTATCCATTTTTAGGGCGAAATCAAGTTGATTTTGAAGAGATCATCAATTTCATTCAATTCAGTTGACCAAATCTGTCTATTCGATCAATTTTGAATAAATCGTCAATGTTATCCAGCTTACCTATTTTTAGGTAAATCGGTCGATTTTGAATAAATCACCAATTTTATCCATTTGACTCGCTTTTTCCCCTTTAGGGTTCATTGAATAAATTAATCGAGACATGGCAATCCCTTTCACAAATCATTTTATGTGTAGATCAAAGCAAGCAATCCGTTCCGACTTCGTCCTCATGTTTTAGGGCAAATGTCTCTTCTCACTCCAAGTGGCCAAATTTTTCAAATCATTCCTCACACGATCAGTCGATCGGATCCATCAGGTATTGTATAGTGCCTGCTCTGGAGGACTGCATTTTCATGCTAGGCCAACCCTTGGCACAAAAGGGTTCCCCCATAGGACATGCATCCGAATTTTCTGAATATCTACTAACTCTTGTTTTTTTCTTTTCTTTTTCTTTGTTTTTATTGGAATAACTAAGCAAGGGTTAAATCTAAAGGCAATTCCTTTCAAAATTCTCAGGTAATATTTAAATATAGCTTCTCGTCGAAGCCCCATCATAACGCGATCCCGTAGTCAAGCCCAGAGGAGTCGTGTAAACATGAGTTCACAACCGGAATAGTCAGATAGGTCTGCTACTACCGCTCAACCCGAGACTGCAAGTTTGGGGATTCAGTTGACTGAGATGTTTACCAAGTTTGGAGAGATGGCGTCTGAGATGGCCGCCCAAAGGAAGTTGAGTGATGAGCTAATTAGCAGCGGAGTTCAATCCGAACCTATACCCGCCAGACAGCCTGAGCAAGAGCCATTGGTCCTACCTTCGGTCCAAGCCCCTATTACTCCATCATTTCCTATTACACCCGAAGAAACTCTCACCTATCCCACCACAAATTTGCCATACACTTACCCTCATCATCCTTCATTTTTTCTTACTCACACACGAGGTCCACCACCCCAAATCACTTCAAATATACCACCTGAGCCACATACCTTTTATCACCCTGTTGCTGAGCCATTCCTACCAGACCATATTGTTCAAACCAAGGCAGAAATGGGGGAATCTTCTGCTCCTGTTGATATAAAGCTGCTCAAACGCCTTGATCGTTTTGATGAGTTTATGAGGAAGAGTCAGGGGTTGAACAAGCAAGGAGTCCTGGACTACGATGAGCTTTGTCTCTTTCCCAATGTGCAATTGCCTGAGGGGTTCAAAACCCCTAAGTTTAACAAGTACGATGGGACGGGTAATCCCAAGACACACCTCCGACTATTTGCTAACAAGTTAGGAAAGCCTGTAGACGACGAGAACCTGCCTCTAAGGTTGTTCCCGGAAAGTCTGGAGGGGGATGCCCTCGACTGGTACTCAAATTTGAAGCCCGAAGAAGTAAAAACCTGGATTGACTTGTCCAATGCTTTTGTAAAGCAATACGAGTATAACTGCGAGCTGGCTCCGACACGAACCACGTTGGAAGGAACAAAAAGAAAACCCTCCGAGGATCACAAGACTTATGCCAAGAGGTGGAGGAAAATAGCTGCCAAAGTGGAGCCACCGATGACTGAGGACGAAATCATACGCACTTTCATTAAGGCACATGATCCTCCATATTTCGAAGAAATTTTTCGCATGACTGGATGCTCGTTCGCTGCTATTGTTAATAAGCTTGAGGAATTTGATGATTTCGTGAAAGCTGGGAAGATTGTTAATGTCTCTACCCTCAAGTCACAGTTGGATGCTTTGCAAGGACAGGGGACTAGTGAGAAGAACCCGCAATTCCAAAAGAAAGAGGGAGAAACTGCCTTCACATGGAATCAAAACCCTGTCCCAAGACCCAGACCTCGACAATACCCTACCTACTCAAACCCTTACCATTCAAACCATCATCCCGTTTATCACACCAATACCACTCATCCTCGACCTCGCCCAAATTATGCCAACCCGCCTACAACCCCTTCCCAAATATCTCAACCAAGCTTTCAACAAGTTTGTCCTCGACCTCCTTACCACCAAAGATTTTCCCCACCAAATAGACCCACCTACAACTATCCCCGACCCACTGAAACCTACAATCAAAGCCGTACCCGAACCTTCACCAACCTAGGCAGACCTTTGGACCAATTGTATGAGCAATTGAAGGTTGCCAACAAAATAGGCGTGATTCCCCCTCCAACTTACCTTCATGGCATGCCTGCTGGGTACAATCCACATGCTATTTGTGCCTATCATTCGGGAGTACCTGGCCACTCAACCGCCGATTGCAGGGCACTTAAGCACAAAGTCCAAGACATGATCGAGGCAGGAGAAATAGTGCTAAGGAAAAGAGGTGAACAAGGGCCGATCATAAGTACAAATCCTTTTCCTGAACACCAGGACACCTTCGAGGCATCCACCTCCAGCGACGAAATTTGAAAATCCTGAAGGAGCTTTGCACAATTTGGATGGCCGAGTATCTTCCCTCTCGAAGGGAATTTCGGTAAATCTAGGGGTTTTTATTTACTAAAGCTCACAAAAACCATTTCTTGCATATGTGAATAGCTTCATGAAAACATCTTTCGCAATTAAGTTTTTGTCTTGTTTCCGCTTTGATTAGTTTTTCCATTAAATGTACAATTTGTTTATTTGATTATTGTCCTGAATTTTAATTCTTTTAAATGGCCAAAGATGAAATTATTTGACCCTTTGAATATCACTGTTCTGGATTCCGATAATACCATTCATCCAAAAGTCCCTTCATTAAGAAATCCCTTCATTAAAAATCCTTCATTGAAAAATCCCTTCATTAAGAAAGCTCTTCATTGAAAATCCTTTCGTTAAGAAAGCCTTTCATCAAGAAATCCCTCCTCTGCCAAGTTCTAAGCTGATTGGTTAAAGCAGCGTCACCGACAATTGATTTTGATGGATGAAAAGCAGTTGAATGTCGTATGGCCTGTGTTCATAACAAAAAGGTCCGCCACCGGTCCTTTAGAGAAGAAGGACAAAGAGTTAAAGTGAGATTTGCCAATGCAAGATGAAATCAAAGACGAATTTGGCCTAAACTGGTAAGGCCATTTGTCATTCAAAAAGGTGCTACCGAGTGGAGCACTTATCCTTGAAGAGATGGACGGACAAACAGTCTCTCAACCTATCAACTCAGACATGTGTAAGAAGTTTTATTTCTGATTATGCAAATTTCTTTTGGAAATTATGCAAGGGGCGAAACAAAAGTCAGGCCATCTTCTTTTCCAATCAAAACATTTCATCCCTAGTCATCCTTTTTGAGCTATCAGAACAATAATTTTTTCGTTTGGCAGCCCCTGAGGATTGCAAGCCCCACACTGGGGCAAATTCATTGTGAACAGAGACGATCAGAAAGAAAAGGTAAAACCCCACACTGGGGCAAATTTATCTTTGAAAGAAAGATGGAAGACAATAAACCCCACACCGGGGCAAATTTAGCTTTGAAGAAAAATGCAAAAAGTGAGGAAAATGCAATGAAAATGCAAGGAGAGAGGATTCAATCGAACTGGGGCAAATTTCCCTCAGTTTCGTTCGAAATTGAAGATGATTTCAAATGATGCAATCTCAGGTTATTTCACCTCTCATAAGAGCAAATTGTTTTCAAGCCTTAACTTTTCTTGACATACCCCACCTGACCCCATTACAAAAGCCCAAAGTCCTGGCTTTCGTCACTTGCTATATTTCTATTGGAAAGTTTGCTAATCAACTGACAAGTGATGTCCATAATGCCTTCGCTTAATCTTACAAGGGAAGTGCATTTTACTGATGTCAGAAATCTTTAACTCATACTTTTGAGGCGATTATGGTTGAGCTCTTCCATTGCTTTCTTACGTAAAAACCCGAAAGGGCACCTCAAAAAGAAAAAAAAAAGGAAAAAAAGAAAAAAAAGAAAAAAAGAGAAAAGACAAAACAAAACAAAAAAAAAGGGGGTGGGGGCAACCTTGATGAAAACCCGAAAGGGCGCTAGGTAGGTTTCTTCAATGAGCAAACACGAGGAAGAACAGTTGATGACTTGGTTCATTTGGAATTTCTCTTCATAATACTTCTGCCAGTGTCGAATTGCAGAACAAAGATATTCAGGAACTCGAATATGACATCCGTTGGCCAAAACTGTGTCGTTTTGTAAAAATATTTCTTTAGCAAATTCATTCTTAGGAAGCTCATTTTTTCTCAATTGCTTGTATTCATGGCATTTTTGTAGGCTTTAAGCACAAATGGTTTGTGTTTGCATTCTTTCACATATTCATTTCTGCATGATAGGTGAAATTACTTTTTAATCATCGAATTTTGGTGAATGATAACCCCATGGTTTATTCAAAGCATACTTGGGTTCAGTCATCTTGCGAAAATGGTTGAAATTCAGCAAGGTCGGTTACGCAAGCTTCACAATATGGCAAAATGCACGCTCGGTTAGTCGGAAAAAATCAGAGACGTTTAGAAATGACAAATCCAACCAAGTCAGATGCCACGGTCAACTTTGACGAAGGCATCCAAAGACTCATGTTTACACGATTCTCAAGGACAAACGGATCAAATAATGGTGGCAATTCCTTTGTTTTTTCTCTTTTGCAGGAAATTTCATGCATGGATGAAAACAATCACACCTCGCACTGAAATCGGTGTCGGAAAGAGTCCTCTGGTGAACAAAGGCAGATTGAAAATGTCGCAAGTAAATTTCATCAAAAAATACAACAGCATGGCGATACAGAATCAACTCTGGACTCAAATAGCAAAAATTCATCATACTGGGGCAAATTAATTTTTTGTAAAGATTTTGAAAAGTCAAAAAGAAAAGTCAAAAAGAAGCAAAAATCATCAATCAAAAACAAAAATCGAATCAAATTTCGTCACGGCAGGATCGGGTTTAATCCCACTGACCGACGATCAAAAACATTTTCGGGTCAGTCCCTCGATCAAAAACATTTTCGGGTCAGTCCCTCGATCAAAAGCATTTTCGGGTCAGTCCCTCGATCAAAAGCTCATTCGGGTCAGTCCCTCGATCAAAAGCATTTTCGGGTCAGTCCCACGATCAAAAGCTTATTCGGCTCAGTCCCACGATCAAAAGCTTATTCGGGTCAGTCCCACGATCAAAAGCTTATTCGGGTCAGTCCCACGATCAAAAGCATTTTCGGGTCAGTCCCACGATCAAGAGCATTTTCGGGTCAGTCCCACGATCAAAAGCTTATTCGGGTCAGTCCCTCGATCAAAAGCATTTTCGGGTCAGTCCCTCGATCAAAAGCTTATTCGGGTCAGTCCCACGATCAAAAGCATTTTCGGGTCAGTCCCACGATCAAGAGCATTTTCGGGTCAGTCCCACGATCAAAAGCTTATTCGGGTCAGCCCCACGATCAAAAGCATTTTCGGGTCAGTCCCTCGATCAAAAGCATTTTCGGGTCAGTCCCTCGATCAAAAGCTCATTCGGGTCAGTCCCTCGATCAAAAACATTTTCGGGTCAGTCCCTCGATCAAAAACATTTTCGGGTCAGTCCCTCGATCAAAAGCTTATTCGGGTCAGCCCCACGATCAAAAACATTTTCGGGTCAGTCCCTCGATCAAAAGCATTTTCGGGTCAGTCCCTCGATCAAAAGCTCATTCGGGTCAGTCCCTCGATCAAAAGCATTTTCGGGTCAGTCCCTCGATCAAAAGCTCATTCGGGTCAGTCCCACGATTCAAAAGCTCATTCGGGTCAGTCCCGCGATTAAAGCTTGTTCGGGCCAGTCCCATGATTTGAATTTCCTTCTCTAATCAGTCCCGTTTTAAATTTCTGTCTGGGTCTATCCCATTTAAATTTCTGTCTGGGTCTATCCCATTTAAATTCCTGTTCAGGTCTATCCCATTTACATTCCTGTCCGGGTCAGTCCCGTTTTCAATCCATGTTCGGGTCAGTCCCGTTTTAAATTCCTGTTCGGGTCAGTCCCGCTTTAAGTTCCTGTTTGGGCCAGTCCCGTCTTTAAATTTCGTTCGGGTCAATCCCACTTTAAATCTCCTGTCTAAGTCAATTCCATTTTAAAAGTTTTGCCAAAAGGGGTCAGTCCTTATTTCTAAAACGTCCACCGTTCGTGACGTTTGCCACCGAATAAAGCAGGTAAGTATTTGGTGTCTACTTCTTTGTCTCAAGTTTTTCCAAAACTCAGACAAAGAGGGGCAAACTGTAGACACCAAATTTTTGGTGTAATTTCTTTTACTTTTTATTCTCATTTGTCGTGGTTGCTTTTAGTTTTTTTTAGTTTCTAGTTTCTATTTTAATTTTTAAGTTTTAACGTAGAAAAATCATGGAAAAAGAGAAAAAAAGGAAAATTGTTCACAAAAATACGTTCAAATTTAATTTTTTGGCATTTTGGTTTATTTTTGTTAATTTATTTTGAAAAAAAAAAGAAAAGAAAAAAATGATGAGAAATGATGAAAAATGAAAGAAAAGATCGAAAATGGTAATTTTGTTATTTTTAGTTTGTTTATTTCGATGTGTTTGTAATTAAAATTGTGGTTTTTATTATTATTTAGTTTTACTATTATTTTTGTTAAATAATTAAGGCGAAAAAAAAAACAAAGAAACAAAAAAAAAAAAAATCAAAAAATCACAATTCCATTTCTGCCGGATGATCTTCTCCTCTTAAAGACTCCACCTCTCTCAACTGCGAACCATTCCCTATCCACTATCACACCTAAAAAAACAACAACAACACTTCACTTCCATTTTCCTGCCTTGGTATCATCGACGAGAGTGAGAAAGAGGGAGCCGAGCTTCTTGATTCTTTTCTTTCGGTCCGTAAAACTAGAGAGGGAAGAGAGAGACTTGCGATTTAGCCTGTCTTCCATCCATGAGCTGGAGAAGAGCTTGAGACCAGATTTCCCTCATCCAGCCGCAAGCCAGAGCAAGGGAGAGAGGGAGAGAGCTAGCGGTCTGCATTTTTCTGGACTGCCGAGGGGAGGAAAATAATTTCTGCTGCTAATCGTGTGTGTGTACTCCAAGCTGAGGTAATTTCTGGAATTAAATTGACTAGTTAAGGGTAGGAGGTGTTGACTATGGGCTTGCATGTGGTGGTTGTGTGGTTAGATGTTAGATTAAGTCACAGAAAAATCTGATGTTGAAGGAACTGTGGTTGCCGAGAGCTTAAGCTGGAAATTTGCAACTTTATTTGACCAACTTATGATAATCTGAGTTAGTTATGTGCTTAGCTAGCTGGAAACTAAATGATTATGCTATACGCGAGGGTAATCAGTTCGGATTAAACAAGAAAAGAAAATGAAACAGAAAACTGGTTGCATGCATGTCAACCGAGAGAATTGGATGAAATTCTGGTTAGATGTTTTTTTTATGACATCCGAAATTGGTTTTGGATTAAATCTGATGGGTAGCTGTTTGTTTGATCATGCATGTAGCTGAATACGGGTTGCATGTTGGATTTAAGCCGTGACTAATAATTTGTGGCTGAAGGGAATTTTGATATATAAAAAAAATGTGAGTTGGACCTAAAGTGAGGAACCGAGAGCTTGCATGTTGTTTTGCAGCTTGTGATTCTAGTATAACAGAAATTTATGTTGGTAAGGCATAAAAATCGTTAGCTTTATGTGTCAAGTGAAGGTTAGTTGCAGCAATTATTTCTACGTTTTGAGTTCCTTCCTATGTCTTTGCTTGTTCGATTGTCAAAATTTTGTTTGTTTAGTTCTAAGTTCGGATGTTATATCAAGAAAACTTGGTTAAGGTATGTGATTGGATCTGAATTTGGTGTTGGAAGTTGGAACAAAATTGCAGCAACAAGATTGGAGCTGTTTGTTTTATTGCCGCAATGATCATTTGATTGGTTACTAAGGTTCCTGTTATGTGCAAGTTTCAGTTTTGTTTGTTAATTGGTGTATCCTGAGCATGTTTGCCACGGGCCTTTTCTCTTGCATCTTTGCTGCAGTTTTTCATAACTAGTTGTCCTTTTGAATGTGCTAAAAATGTTACGGTTCCTCCTTGTTTCACGGTTTGAACTTTGATGAATCTGGTTTCATCATTGTCTCATGGCCAAATAGGAGGAAAGTTGCAGGTGCATGCCTTTTGGTTTGTGTTTTAAATTCAGTATTCAACCTCATTAGAATGATTAGATTTGGCGTTTAAATTACTTGGCTTCTAACGAAGTGGATAACGCTGATTTTTCTGTGCTTGGTCAAGAAACCAAGGAAATTGCAGCAGTTTTATATCCAGTGCTGCACGCTTTCTCTACCTGAATTTTGTGCTTCAAATCCTAAAGTTTTGTGTTGCAAAGTGAGATGATTAGGTGGTTGCCTTGTTGCTTTAGTTCATATTGAATTTGAGTGTGTTTAGGAGCTGTGGAAAGCTTTGCGGATAAGAATTGCCGAAAAACTTTGCTGCACTTTCCTTTTCTCTGTCGATCAAAAATCAGATTTGTCATCTTAATCCTGCAAACAAAATTTCATGTTTTGATTTGGGTCAATAATTTCTGGTTTGGTGAACTTGTTTGTATGATGAAATGGATGTATTTGCTGCTAAAAATTGCTGAAGTTTTGGAAACAAAAGGGCAGCAGCATGCGTTGGTTCTTGATTTGCAGAAGCTTGTTTTGTAGCTTTGAATGAAAACCTGCATGAAACTTTTCCAACAAGTGCATTATTTAGACATGTTCAGCCATGTTTTGATTGGAATTTGTTTCAAAGCCGTGGCATAAATTTGGTTTGCTGAGATTACGTGAAGTTGCAGCAGCTTTCTTTCTTCAAATGTTTGCATATGTTCCAGATTTCTGCACTCTTTTCCCTCTGAACCTTCTGCTGAATGTAGGAGTTTAAGGTTAAAGCTGGGAAAAACATTTGATGATCTTGCTTCTTTGATCTAAGTTTTAGTTTGTTAAGCCATTAGCTGAGTCGGTTTGGCAAACAATGGGTTTTGTGCATTTTTCTGGTATGAAACATGCCTGGTTTGGAGATGCAAGAGTTGCGGCAGAAATTGCAGAAGAGCTTCTACGTTGTTTGCATGAGTCTGCATGAATATGACTTCCAAAAATTGCCTCTAAACCCCCTCAAGTTTTACCTTATGCTTTTATGACCCACAAATTTGAGAAAACTAATCAATTGGGTCCCTGTGATTTTTGCAGCAATGCATTATGGCCCGAGTACATTCCATGTTCTTGAAATTGAGTCCTAAAGTATTTGCAACCTGAACTATTATTAGCCTTTCTCTTTGCCCTTGGACCCTTGAAGTTCTTAAAAGTGTTTGATTAAGCTTGAATGCTTGGTTAGTGTTTACAATTGAGTCTTTGGCAGCACTAATATTTCAATTCAATTGCTTGTTTGCCTTCATTGGTTATCATGTTTTGCTAAGGTGATGCTTAATGCATGGATTGTGAAACTTGGTGTCTAAATGAGCTTGTGTTCGCCTATCTTCTTGAATTTTCTGAAATAAATTGGCTTTGGCCTTTTTCTTACTCTTGGACTTTCAAATTTTCTAAAATGTTTTAATTGGCTTTGAATGCTTGATGAATGCTTGCAATTGGGTCCTTGGTGGATCCCTTTATTGGAAATTATGTATTATTTTGATTTCATTTAAATTGCAATTAGGAGAGATTTGGTGACTTTGTTATACTTTACTATTTGAGGTACCGTGACCTTTTTATTGTTTTGAAGCCATTTTTCTTCCATTTGGACACCATTCAAAGGGGGCGGTATAATTTCTTTTATCCCTTTTTGTGTCTCTCCTATGTGAACCAACGTGCTACGTGAGAAATTTGCATGTCTACTTGCTTTCCTAGCCGCTCATTATTTCATTTCATTTATTTCATTTACTTTCGATTTCTATTAATGGGGTATGTGTACACCTCTTGGCTTGTAATAGATAGGGCTTTGGCGAGCAATTTGGTCCATTTTCCCTTTCCCCTTTGTTTTAGCTAGCAAATGTAATAGTTAGGGCTTTAATCATCTTATTTGTCTTGCATGCTTAGTTACTATGTGTTAATTTGCTTTGTTAGGTCCTTGCATCTAGTCGAGCGTGCTAAGTGTTATGTGCTATATGTTTATGAGTGTTTTGGCATGTCTACTCGCTTTTCATAACCTGAATGAGTGTGATGGATGAATGTACGTCACCACACTAGTCCAACGCTAGTTGTGGTTCATCTTTTTCACTAATCTAATGATAGTAGGATGTCATAGAAAGGGCTAGTCCAATGCTAGACCCAATAGGTTCTTTTTTTCCTTTTTCATTAAGTGCATGATCACCACATATCACGCATTTTTCTTTAGTTTATCATTTGGCATGTTCCTCAAACACCTTCCCCTTCACTTTAGGACTTGCATCTCATGTTAGTTAGGGTTCATTTGCGTGAAAATCCCCTTCCGATAAGGGAAACGAGCGAGTGTGGCTACTCGATAGCCTTAGCACGCTAGTTTCGCCTTCTAATCAAAGGGAAAATCGAAGTCGAAAAGTTAGAAGTCAACCCCCGTACCCGACTTGTTGCATTCCCCTAGGGTCATACTTTCATTTTTATCACTTCCATACTCTTTTAATCACATTTTTCTTACATTTCGCAATCCATATTTTTCACTACATCTTTATCATTTATTTACTTTACTTCACAAATGAAATTCAAGTTTCACTTATATATGTACTATTCTATCTTCATTCATTTGCACACACAAACACTTTGATTTTTCATACAAATTCACACATGCACTTTCTTTACACATTCGCACACAAATACTTTGTTTTTTTACACCATTTCATACATGAATCTTTTCATACACTTGCACACTTGCACTTGAGTCACCATTTGCATCAATCGACCTCTATGAGGTTTTCCTTTATTGGCCGCCACAATTCATGTGGTTTGGGACCAAAAACCTCACGAGAGACATCGTAGAATTTAGGATTGCATTTCTCATTCATTAGTCTTTGTCCAAATTGCGAATACATACTTTGGGTAGAAAAAAAATTAGGAAAATAAGGGTTAAATCACGCAACTAGCCTTGGCTAGGTCGAAGGGGTGCCTTGGATTTTTATCCTTGCCTTCCCCTTCGTCAAATGTGACTCCCGAACCTTTTTCTTTGTTTGCGTAGACTAGGAGTCGTTCAAAAGGGTTTCTTACTTTTTTCCTTAAAAAATTCACTTTTTGGGTGACTTGGTACACCCTAACTCTATACTAAGTGGCGACTCCATTTTTCATATAAAAAACCCTTTTTGAACTATTTTTCTTGGGTCAAATCGTCGCATTTTCAAAAGTCCCATTTAGACCCATTTTTATTTTTATCAAAAAAAAATTCACTTTTTCCAAACCAATAAAATCCCAAAAACAATCATTTTATTTTTTCCAAAAAAAAGTGGGGCGCGACAAACTGTATAAGACTTGTTTGAAAAATTATCTAAAAATTTGCCCCAGTGTGATGAATTGGTCGGTGGGATAACATCTGAGCCTGACGGGGTGTGGACGGTCAGCGGGATAAAACCCGGTCCTGCCGAAATAAGCGGTCAGCGGGATAGAACCCGGTCCTGCCGAGGTAAGCGGTCAGCGGGATAGAACCCGGTCCTGCCGAGGTAAGCGGTCAGCGGGATAAAATCCGGTCCTGCCGAAATAAGCGGTCAGCGGGATAAAACCCGGTCCTGCCGAGGTAAGCGGTCAGCGGGATAAAACCCGGTCCTGCCGAAATAAGCGGTCAGCGGGATAGAACCCGGTCCTGCCGAGGTAAGCGGTCAGCGGGATAAAACCCGGTCCTGCCGAAATAAGCGGTCAGCGGGATAGAACCCGGTCCTGCCGAGGTAAGCGGTCAGCGGGATAAAACCCGGTCCTGCCGAAGTAAGCGGTCAGCGGGATAAAACCCGGTCCTGCCATTCACTTGGTCAGCGGGATTAGCCCCGGTCCTGCCAATATTGGTCAAGAAATTGAACTTGATTTGTCAAAAACTAGAAATTAAATTTGATTTTCCAAGAAACAAGAATTTGAACTTGATTTTTGATTTTTGAATTTTTCTGATTTTTCGAGAGAATCTTTTCCAAAATAATTTGCCCCCAGTGTAGGGCCCTTTTCCCTTCTTTCTTCTCTTTCTTCGGCATCGGCCTCCCACATCACCAGATGCTTTTTCGTCGATTTCAACTATGAATACCTGCACAGGGGCTCACTATGACATGCACTTGAATTTGAAAAAATTGCAACTACTATTCATAGAAAGAGTAGCGTGACTGAAAAAATTTGCCCCAGTGTGGGTTTATTTTACGCAATCTTGCAAATAAAAATTTTGCCCCAGTGTGGGCCCATTTGATTGCAAAAATTGATTTGGATGCCCTTCCAAGTAAGAAACTGTGTTTCCTATACAATGTGAATGAAATTGAATGTCTTGCTTAACTCATACAGGAAATTTCATGATGAATTTCAAAATAATGCCAAATTACGAAAGATTTTTCCCACTTTAGCATCAATGCTTTGGGTGATGGGTCACCAATCCTTATTGGCTCATTTTTCAGGAGCAATCCAGTGATCTTATTTCTGATTTTTGAGGGGTTAAGGGAAATGAGAAGTCAAGATTTGTTTGGTTCTTGTGCCCAAAATTGTAATTCTTTCAATACCACATCTTAGTGAAAGCAAAGAGTTTGTCACTCTTATTTCTTAAGAAAACTTAGTCAACGTATAAGCTTTATAGGCTTGCAACAATATGGGTAGAAGCGATAGCTAAACCAGTGAAAAATGGTTATACCCCTATGATCACAAATGATTGATGGATTTCTTACGAGCATAATCCTCACTTTGGATTGTCATGAAGAAATAAGTCAACGATGGACTTTGTTAGCTTGTAATGTGGCTTGAAACGATAGTTGAAGGATAAGACTTTCAAGGACATTGCACCACAGATCGCATTTTTCCAAAATTGCCCCTATTTTGAACCCGAAGATTCTGAACTTTGTTTGATCACTCAAAAGGGACTTCACCATCGAATCTTTTGTATTTCATTTTTCCTTTTTGCTTTTCCGTTTTCTTTTCTTTGATCTGGTGGGTTTTCACATGGTGAGTAGCGTCAACCCCATACCCAAACAATTCAGAAATACAGCTAAAATTTTCCGGCATCAGAAATTTTCTTGACAGGGCCATTGCAAATAACAGAAGTCAGGACTTTCGGCTTTTGTAATGGGGTCAGGTGGGGTGTTTAGAAAAGTTAAGGCTTGAAAGCGGATTTCAAAAGTGGATTGAAGAATCTGAGATCGCATTGTTGCGCCTACCCTATTTTAGGGTTAAATCAGAATTTGCCCCAGTTTATGCTCAATTGAGGCTTTTTCTCTTTCATTTTCTTTATTCTTTTGATTTTTCGGCTTTCTGCCATTCTTTTGAACTTTCACAAAATTTGCCCCAGTTTACTTTTGAACTGAGGTTCTCTTTTCTTCTTTTGTCTTTTGATTTTGTGGCTTTTCACCTTTTCACTTCTTGAAATTTTCCTTTTCAACCCAAACTTGCCCCAGTGTGGGGTTTGCGATTCTCAGGTGTTGCCAAACGAAGTATTTTATTCTGAAGGCTCAAAAGGGATAACTAGGGATAGAATGTTTGATTGGAAAAGAAGAGGGCCTGACTTTTATTCCGTTCCTTACAATAACTCTGAGAGGAAACTTTCATTAATGCGAAATTTTTGCATGTATCTGAATTAATTGACTGAGCAAGACTCTTGCTCATTCATATCTATGAAACATAAGTCGGTCCGTGCGGACAAATCTCTTCCTTTTCTTTCTTCTTTTTCAAAATTGGACCCCAAGTGGAATCAAATTTCCCTAATTTTGTGGTTCCCTCCTTATTCTAGCATTTTTGCTTTTCCCCTTCTCTCATTTTCTTTTTTTTCAAAAATCCCCAATCTCCTTCCCCAATGTGGGGTGCGATCATATGTGCACTCGAAAAGAACCCCCAATTTTTAGCTCAAATGAGGATGCAAGGGATAAATGGTGTTTAGGTTGTAGAAACGATGGCCAAAGTATCATTCTTACACCTCATGACAACCAAAGTAGTGAAATGGTCATTGAAAATCCATTCCTCTTTTGAAAATCTTCCCAATGTAAGGTAGTGATCATTAAGGCTCTTATTTGAAGCGAAATTATTCTTTCAAAGGCTCAAATAGGAGAGCAAATGATAAAATGTGTATAGGTAGAGAAAACAATGCTCGAAGTATCATTCCAAATTTTCAAAACAAACAAGAATAATGCACATTTTTGCTTTCACTTAGATGTGAATTGAATCTGGCTAAACCAATAGGCATTTCTCAAGCAAGGATGGCCCCAATTTGTAATTTATCAATCAATGCGACTGATTTTATTTTGGGGTTAAGTAAAGGAGAAAAGATATCTCATGGGGCCTTTTGAGTGACCTCTTTTCAATTTTTGAGCACTTTTATTGTATAACTCGGATCACCAATCTAGTGTAAGGATTTAGGAAGCATACACTTGTGAATTTTCAGGCTAGAGGTTGAAAAAATCTCAATTTGTTTTATTTCTCAAAATTCATCATGAAATCTCCAATGAGTAGGAATAAAGAATGAAGTGTACATAAATATACACAAAACAATAATTGTCCAAGAATTTATTGCTGAAAAAAAGTTTGAAACAAAATTTCTCATTCAAAAAGAAAAACTCGTAAAGAACTCAACATATACACTTTTGTCTCCTTTTCTTTTGGGACAAAATGTACTAACAAATCAAATAAACAGAATTTTCCTTTGGAAAATAATTACAAAATCTCTCAGAGGCTTTAGCGTAGAGCTTCCAGATAGATCATTTATGTTTTCATTGTAGGATCTGCCCAAGAATCAAATAACACTTGTAATCTTCAAACTTTATTGGATTAAAATTATCATCAGATATAGAAGAATATTTTCGTCTTATTGAAACATTTTTATGAATGCAGGGGAGGGGGAAAACAAAAGAAAAATACCCAGAGTTAGTAGGCAAAACTGCAAAATCGGTATGCATGTCCTATGGGGGAACCCTTTTTGTGCCAAGGGTAGGCCTAGCATGAAAATGCAATCCGCTAGAGTAGGCACTATACAATACCTGATGGATCCGATCAACTCATGGAGTGAAAAATAATTTTAAAAAAATTTGGCCCATTGGAATGAGAAGAGACGTTGGTCAAAATGAGGACCTCGTCCGAAGGGATTGATCACTTTTGATCGATACAAGAATTTACGGAAAACGTACGGGTTTGACGTTGACGAACTTCCTATCAAAGAGATTGGAATTCGTTTTGACAACTTTTCTCAGTGAAGCACGGGTCAAAACTCCAACTGATCAAATGGCTGGATGCAATGGATGTTTTTCTCAAAATCGACTAGGTTTTCCATTTTGAAATTCGACATTGAAACCTTAATTGGTCAAATGAAATTGACAATTTATTAAAAATCGACCGGATGACCCTAAAAAGGGTAGATTGGTCAAATGAATTGACGATTTATTCAAAATCGATCGGATGACCCTAAAAAGGGTAGATTGGTCAAATGAATTGACGATTTATTCAAAATCGATCGGATGACCCTAAAAAGGGTAAATTGGTCAAATGACCCTAAAAAGGGTAAATTGGTCAAATGAATTGACGATTTATTCAAAATTGATCAGATGACCCTAAAAAGGATAAATTGGTCAAATGAATGGATGATTTTTCAAAAATTGACCGGATGACCCTAAAAAGGGTAAATTGGTCAAATGAATGGTTTATTCAAAATTGATTATGAATTGACAAAAATGGATCGATTGAATCGTCCGGCCATTGGTGGCTTCAAAAGATTAGTCTATGAGCCTTCTAAAATCACGATTTGGCCTCAATTTATTTATTGTCTCAATAGGAGGCATTATTTGTGAATTTCTTCAAATTAATGTCCTTTACGCAAGGGATTTTTACCAAGTTTGATAAAATGGCCAAAAAGTGATTATTAGACGTTCATATTCCAAAAATCACTCTATGAAAATGATTGGATCCTACCTTACCTTGTGCACTACCCTTTTGGATGGTACAAAATGTAAACGTGCAAGTCTCGTTGGATTAAGTATCCGAGACACAAGGTGGCTTATTCCTAACACGGGATCCCCTAAATGGCATTCCCTTCTATAGTTTATGCGTGATGCCAGTTTATTAAAGCGATAAAACATGCAATTTGAAATGGAAACGTGACCTAAGGAGCCCTTCATTTGCCAAGGCTGGCCTAAAATGGTATGACATTATTAATTTATGAACAAAATATACCATAATTTTCAAACATGCAATAACCTATCTACAAGGGTAGGTCCTAAAAGAGGATCATGCCAGACCTCTTATTTCCTAACATTTGTGAATGCAAAAGATAAGAAACAAGGAAACGTTAGTTCAACACATAATCACATAACACGTTGGACAATTAGATGATACAAAAGCAACAAAGAAATAAGGAAAGAGGATGGGATCCCTCCCCTCGTGCATGGTGTCCCTAATAGGGTAAGGTCGACTCTACCCTAGGCAATTCTAAAATGGATGCATGAGGTTAGGGTTCGCTAATGCATCTAGACTCGATAAGCTCAGGTCCCCGAGCCTTCAGACTTAGAAACCAAGGGTCATCAATCCCAAGGTTCTTTGTCGGTGGCTCGAGTAATTCCCCAAACACCGCTACGCACACATCGTGTCGCGGCTACGTGTTTGAGTGAATCTATCAAAAATCCTCAACCTTCGACTAAAAGCTAAAGGCTATCAA
Source organism: Coffea arabica (assembly GCF_036785885.1). Taxonomy (NCBI): domain Eukaryota; kingdom Viridiplantae; phylum Streptophyta; class Magnoliopsida; order Gentianales; family Rubiaceae; genus Coffea; species Coffea arabica. Next base: position 12,718,980 of record NC_092326.1, read on the forward strand.
CCCATAGCTTAAAGTGGAAGATTGAGTGACCCATTGGATCATGCTACACACACATCGTGTCGTGATCACATGTCCAAGTGGATCACCTAAAATCCTAATAGGGAGGAGTGGCGTGACAAGCCACTAAAAGAAAAATAAATGAGGGGTAAAAATAATTAAAGCGTATGCACGTATGCTAGTGCTCGTTTGGAGGGGAGGGATCAAGAACCAACGTGAGGCTCTAAGGTGACACATATCCCCCCCAAATGCAATGCAAGCGCGAGATAAGCAAGTAAACATACATCCAATCAACCAATCATACATTCGCGAGCGAGGGCGTAGTTGGACACGCGTGAAATGCAAAATCCTAAAAAAGGAAAAAATGCAATCCTAAAACACCCAAATGTGATATATGAAAAGGTTAAAAGAAGAAAAGGGTTGATTAAATCAAATTTGCTCGGACTCTCGAAAGTCCCCAGTGGAGTCGCCAACTGTCGCGCCCCATTTTTTGATAAATAAATAAAATGGTTTAAAAATGTATTTTTGTGATTGAAAAACTGAATTGTGATTTAAAATTAAAGTGGGCCTAAATGGGAGGTTGAGAATGCGACGATTTGACCCAAAATTATAGTTTAAAAAGGGTTTGAAATAAAAATTGGAGTCGCCACTTGGTAATGAGTTAAGGTGTACCAAGTCACCAAAAAAAATGAATTTTTAGAAAAAATAGGAAAAAGTAGTAAGAAACCCCTTTTAAACGACTCCTAGTCCACGTAAACCAACGAAAAAGGTTCGGGAGTCACATTTGACGAAGGGGAAGGCAAGGATAAAAATCCAAGGCACCCCTTCGACCTAGCCAAGGCTAGTTGCGTTGATTTAATCAAAGATTTTCTTGTTTTAACCAAAGAATTTATTACATTTGGATGCACTACATGAATGCAAACCCTAGACCTAGGGGGATTGGGGGAAATTTCTCTTCAAAGGTTGAGTGGTGTCAATCACATTAATTGTGAAGCCCAATAACGATCCTTTGAAGAAGTCACGAATAATGCGAGTGGGATGCAAATGAATGGAATGCATGTATGCAATGTGAGGACATGAGTTTGAAAAAGTAATAAAAGACAATAAATATGTAAATGAAAATGTGCACGTGAGTGGGCAAGGTATGGTATGTGAAATGATAATATGAAGTGTTCGTGTGCAAGTGAAAACATAAAGGTGCACGTGTGCAAAATGGGAGAAAAAGATGAAAGTGTGATGTGGGTAGAAAATGGTAGAATGGATGCATGATCCTAAGGAATGTATGCATTTTGGGTACGGGGAGACCTAAATCGTGACTCAATTTACCCTTTTATAGAGGGAATACAAGCGTGCTAAGGCTTAGAAAAAGCCACACTCGTCTATATCCCATATTTAAGGGGACTCTCAAACAAATGAACCCTATAACTAGCATGAGATGCAAGAATCCTAAAATGGAGGGAAAAGGGGTTGGAGGGGCATGCAAAATGATAAAACTAAAAAGAAATGCATGACATGTAATGAACATGCAAATATGTACTAACGAGGGGAAGTCCCTAAGGGTCTAGCGTTGGACCAGCCCATTCTATGAATTCCTACTAGCGTTGGACTAGTGGAAACGTGCATTCATCCATCACATTCATTCAGGCTATGGAAAGCGAGTAGACATGCCAAACACTTATAAACACATAGCACATAACATTTAGCATGCTCGACTAGATGCAAGGGCCTAATAAAGCAAGTTAACACGTAGCACTTAAGCATGCAAGTCTCACAAAGCAATTAAGGCCCTAACTATTACATTTGCTAGCTAGGCACATGTCTTCGACAGGTTTTCATCGAATGCTCCTCCAAGCCCTATCTATTACAAGCCAAGAGGTGTACACATACCCCATAAAGAATAACTTAAATAAAAAGCAAACGTAAATGACATAAATAAAAGAAATTAAAGAAAGGCTAGGAAAGCAAAGTAGACATGTATTTCTCACGTAGCACGTTGGTTCACATAGGAGAGACAAAAAAAGATAAAGAAATTATACCTCCCTTGAAATGGAGCTATAGTGGGGGTGAAGTCACTTATTTATCCTCAAAAATAAAAGAAATAGTCAAGGTACCAATTTAATTAAGAAAAATTAAAAGAAATGCGCAACACAAAGCTCACTTGATCATAAAGCCCCTAAAATCATGACTTAAGTGCAATTGAAACAAAGCATAGTAATTAATTGAAACAAACAAACAATGAAAAGTTGGAAAATTAGAAATGCCAAGGACCAAATTGAGGAAATCATTCAATTGGTTGGGTCATAGTGGAGCAAGGGGAGACTTGAGGGGCCAAAAGACAATTATTCTAGGACTTAATTGCAAGGAATCTGCACATAATTGGGCCGCTAAGCAACAAAGGGAGGCTTGGGAGGTCAAAGTGCAATTATTCTAGGACTTGATTGCAAGCAATTGGAATGTAATTGGGCCTTTGTAGTGTTAAACACAAATTGAGGGGTCAAAGCACAAGTTTTAGGAACTTTTTCATGCAACCCATGCAAATGTACGAAGCTTATATTTCTGCAATGCAACCAAGGAACCAGATTTTGCCACCAAAGTGAAAACTTGTTATAGATTGAGTTTCAAACTCAGATTTCGGACCCAAAAAAAAAACTTTGCTCGAAGATTTTTCAGCCAAAATCATGATTTGTAACTGAACAACAAAACAATATAATTTCAACCTCAAAACCAGCAAGGAACGTAGGATGAACTGATGCAAATATCTGGACAAAACATTCATGCAAAGATGGCTTAGCAACCTGATTTTTATTTGGCCAGCAAACATTCAATCACAGCTTAAGCATTTTTAGACCCAAACACCCAAACTCAACATCAAAACATTCCATTCCTTGCTCTTAAACCAGATTTCAACATGCAACTTGGAACAAGAGAGGGAAACAATGAAACAAGACTGCTGCATTTTTTATTCATTGGCAAACACCAACTTCAGATTTAATCACATGCTTTAACCAAAGCTTCCTTGGTCTAACATCCAAACCTTTACACTAAACAACACAAAACATAACTTGGACATCCAATCCAATAAAAACACAGGAAGACATCGTGCAAATAAACATGAACAAACGCAGGCCTTCTGCAAATTTTTGCCGCAAACTTGCAGCTCTAACCCACGTAGATTTCATACCAAAAGATTGCATAAAGCTCCAAAATTTACCAATCAAACTCACCTAAAACCCAAATCACCAAATCTAACCCGGCCCAAGCATGGTTGTCTACCCTTAAGAATCCCAACAGAGAGGAGCCAAACAAGAAAACAGGGAAAGAAACAAAAAAGGTCCTTAACCTCGGCTCCAAATATCAAACCAGAAAATTCAACAAAACATGCTAAACCCGGACCATAAAACAACCAAGATTTTGAACATATGTACAAGGATTTTCTGCGGCAGTATCATGCAATCCACAAAAATGTTCATTACAATATTTCTAGCTGCTTTTTAATTTCCAACACTGAACAAATACAACAACCATTTACATGTATGAACTCCAACAAAAACCAATCCTTTTTGTCACTTTATCACCACGGAAGGTAAAACAAAACAGGTCAAAACCCATCAGAGACTAATGAAAACGCATCAGATGATTGAAAAGACCAGCACCTAACTAATGTTCATGAAGATCTAAACCATAAAATCTCGATCGTGATCATAAAACACGGACAGCAGCAAATAACACAATATTCATGCCTTGTGAACTTGAACTCTCATGAAAAGGAAAATAGTGTTAAGACTATCAAAAGGGAGAAACTGTGGTTACCTGAGAGCACTTAGGTTGCTAAGTCGAATGGTCAGGCAAGCAAAATCCACCGACTGAGGTTGCGACAAATTCCGGCTCTGATGCAAAGGATGCTAGCCGAAGATCTATTCCTTTTCTGGTTGTCTTCCTCCTTTCGACCCTAGCCGCTGCTCCTTTTCTGTTCTCAAACCCCGTTACAACCCCAGCCCCTATCACTTTCTTCTTCTGCTTCGTTCCTTGCCACAAACCTCCCTTCTCTGATTCTCTCTCAAATTCCAGCCGCCAGGACCTCTCAAAATTCTCCTTTTGCTTTTCGCTTTCACCTTCCTTTGCTGATTTCCTTTCTCATACTCTCGTTTTCTCCTATCTCCGACCCACTCTCCCAGCTTCCTCTTTTCTCTCAACAATTATTACCACCAACCCTCCCTGCTCTCGGTCGTCACTTCTCTCTGGTTTTTTTTCCTTTTGCCGTTCCTCTCCCTCTCTCCTATCTTGCTCTAGATTTTTTCCTTTTCGTCTTTGATCCCCTCCTCCCCCTTTCTGTTGTTTTCTATCTCTCCACTCCCTTAAGATTCAATCAGTTTTTTCGCCGTCCCCCCTCTCTAGCGGCTACCTCCTTCCTCTTCTATTTATATGGAACTTTCAAATCCCTAAAACCCTTGTCCTTTCTTTCATATTTGCTGCCAAGGGCTGCCCGAAGCCCCTTTCTGGCAAGCTGCGAAATATGCAGCTTGCATGCGCGACACACTTTTTTTTTTTTTTAAATAAGACTAAAATGATAAAAATAAAAATAAATAACAAAGAAAAAATAATTAATCATTGGATGAAAAGTAAATAAACTAGAAACAATAAAAATGCAAATTTTCATTTTTCCTTTTTTCATTTTCCATTTTCCTCATTTTCCATTTTTTCAAGAAAACAGTGAATTTGAATCAAAACAATTAAAACATATTTTTGAATGTTTTTTCTTTCCTTTTCGAGAAATTCTATGCTAAAACTTAAAAATAAAACCATAAACCGCATGAAGCTAACTTTCTTGATGCAGATACAGGCTTGCTTCGGCCAAAAACAAGAGTTGAAATGAATGCTCAAGATAGGACTAACCTCACATTGAATGCCAAGGCCATGAATGTTATTTATAGTGCCCTAGATTCAAATGAATCAATCAGAGTAAAAGGCTGCAAATCGGCTAAAGAAATGTGGGATAAACTAAGAGAAATCCATGAGGGTGGTGACAATGTGAAAGAACAGAAAAAGGCCATCTTGGTCACGAAATATGAATCATTTAAAATTGAACCTCTTGAGGATATTGACAAAATGTATTGCAGGTTCACTGACTTGATCAAAGATCTCGAGGCGTTGGGCAAAGAGTACACCTTGGGAGAGAAGAACAGGAAAATTCTCAATGCCTTGGGCAAAGAATGGGAAAATAAAGTGACTGCAATAGAGGAGGCCAAGGATTTAAGTTCTGTGCCTATTGAATCTATCATTAACTCACTAACCTCTTATGAGTTGAAACTGAAATCTAAAGTGCAGGAGGAAGAGGATGCTAGAGCAAAGAGAAACATTGCTCTAAAGACTACTCAAGGTGAAGATGATACAGCTCACTTGGATGATGAAGACTCAGATGGTGATGATAATGATCTTGCTCTCATCACCAGAGGCTTCAAGAGAATCTTGAATAAAAGAAAGTTTAGAAGGGGAGGACCTAGCAATCATTTCCAGAATCAGCCATCTATCACAAAGTACAAAGGAAAACAAGATTTCAACAAAAAACAGTTGGACAAATGCTTCGAATGTGGACAGCCTGGACACTATGCAAACGAATGCCCCATGAAGAAGATGAAAGATGGAAAAGCTGATCGGAAGCCAAGATTCAACAACTTTCAGATTACTTGGAATGAATGCAACTCCGAAGGGGAAGTTGAAGAAGAGGAAGAATCAGCTCAAATGGCCTTCATGGCTATTGGAAATAATGAGGTAACTTCCACACACTCTCAATCTGAAAGTGATAATGATGAAGATGATGATCTTGAATCTTTTGTTGAAAAACTGCATAATGCCTTGAAGGAATCCTATGATAAAAACAAGCAGTTAAAACAGAAAATGGCTTTTCTCATTCAAGAAAATGCAAGTCTTTTTCAACAAAATAAACAACTAAAGACCGACAATGAAAGTCTAGTGAGAGCCGGATGTAATATTCAAGATGAACTTGATAGAAAGACAAATATTTGTGAAATGCTGAAGGAAAGACAGGGTGATTTGAAAAAAAGAATGGACAACTTGGATGAGACTTTGAAAGCAAGAAAGCAGGAGTTTAGCAAAAGGAATATGTTATTTACCCATCCTACTACTTTTCAAAGAACATTTGCACACAACAAAATTGCACATGATTTCACAACATATAGAAGAGGTGGATTGAGATATATCAAACCAGTACATGTTAAGGACTCTTCCATTATGTGTGGTTTTTGTTGTCAAAGAGGGCATTTGAAAGGTAATTGCTATGTGAAAAGAAATCTGAACAAAGGGATGAAGTGCATGTGGTTAGTTAGATACAATGCTAACTATTATGGACCCAAAAATTAAAAAGGGTACCAAACACCTTTTCTTTTCAGGAAAAATGCTCAAACAAGTCCAAATGGTTCATTGATAGCGGCTGCTCAAGGCACATGACCGGTGATCCTTCCTTGTTCATAAAGCTGAAATCAAAATCAAGTGGAAAGGTAACATTTGGTGATGATGTGAAAGCTAAGACAATTGGAATAGGTGATGTTGGTAAGGATGGTGAAACTTTTGTTCATAATGTGCTCTTGGTTGATAATTTAGGTTATAACTTGCTTAGTGTTAGTCAATTGTGTGATAAAGACTTGTATGTGTTGTTTAAAAAGCATGAATGCATTGTACTTGATTCCAAATATAATGTTGTGTTCAAAGGTAAGAGGTTTAATGACATATATATTGTGATTCTCGATAAAGTTGATTCTTCTAGCTTAAAATGTCTTAAAGCTTCAAATGAAGATCCTTGGTTGTGGCATAGAAGACTTTGTCATTTTAACATGGATTTACTAAAGGAAATTTCGAAAAAGGAGTTGGTTAGAGGCTTGCCAAAAATTAGTTTTGATAAGGACAAAATATGTGATGCATGTCAATTTGGGAAGCAAACTAAAATTTCTTTTAAACCAAAAATGTGTGTATCTACTTCAAAACCTTTGGAACTCTTGCATCTTGATTTATTTGGTCCCACTCAAATCACTAGCTTGGGAGGTAAGAAATATTGTTTTGTAATTGTTGATGATTATTCTAGATACACTTGGGTGATATTTCTTGCTCATAAAGATGATGCCTTCAAGAATTTTACTTCAATGTTTGCTAAAGTGCAAAATCTGCTTGGGTTAAAAATTGTTAGGATTAGAAGTGATAATGGGACGGAATTCAAGTATTGTGGTTTTCCAGAATTTTGTGATCATAATGGTATAACACATGAGTTTTCTATTGCAAGGACTCCACAGCAAAATGGTGTTGTAGAAAGGAAAAATAGGACTCTCCAAGAGGCTGCTAGAACTATGTTGAATGAATGTAGGTTGCCTAAATATCTTTGGGCTGAAGCGGTAAACACCGCATGTTATGTGATGAACAGAATCCTCTTGAGACCTATTTTGAAGAAAACTTCTTATGAACTGATTTTTGATAAGAAACCTACGGTTGGTTATTTCAAAGCATTTGGTTGTAAATGTTTTATTTTGAATCTAAAGGAACATCTTGGTAAGTTTGACAAAAAATCTGATGAAGGAATATTTTTGGGGTATTGTGAGAATAAAAGAGGATATAGAGTTTTTAATAGAAGAACACTTGTGATTGAAGAAGCTATACATATAACATTTGATGAAGCCAATGATGATAATTCCAAAAGTTTGTGTGAGGATGATGATGTAGGTGTTCGAGAAGGAATGGAAAAACTATCAATTGGAAATGAAGGAAGTTCTAAACCAGCAGCAACTGAAATGGAAAATGAAGTTCATAATGATCAAGAAGTGGAAGATGAAGACAAAAATGATGATCCACTCAAAGATCTTCCCAAGGCTTGGAAATTCAGCCAAAATCATCCAAAAGAGCTTATAATTGGTGATCCATCCGAGAAGGTAAACACTCGTTCCTCATCTAGAAAATTGATTGACAATTTTGCTTTAGTTTCTCTTTTTGAACCCAAAAATGTCAATGATGCTTTAAAGGATGAAAACTGGATTTTGGCAATGCAAGAGGAACTTAATCAATTTGAGAGAAATGAAGTTTGGACACTTGTTGATAGACCTCAAAATCAACCTATCATTGGCACAAAGTGGATTTTTAGAAATAAGTTGGATGATAAAGGTGTTGTTGTAAGAAATAAAGCCAGATTAGTTGCTAAAGGATATGCACAAGAAGAAGGCATTGATTTTGATGAAACATTTGCTCCCGTAGCAAGATTAGAATCTATTAGAATGCTTCTTGCTTTTGCTTGCTTCAAAGGTTTCAAATTGTTTCAAATGGATGTTAAAAGTGCCTTTTTAAATGGTTTTATTGATCAAGAAGTGTATGTGGATCAACCCCCCGGTTTTGAAAATACAAAATTTCCAAGTCATGTGTTTAAACTTTCTAAAGCTTTATATGGTTTAAAGCAGGCTCCAAGAGCTTGGTATGAAAGATTAAGTGGGTTCTTGATTGAAAAAGGTTTCAAAAGAGGTATTGTGGACACCACACTGTTTACTAAGCATGTGTTGAATGACCTTCTTATTGTGCAAATATATGTTGATGATATTATTTTTGGTGCTACTAATGAGTATCTATGTAAGGAATTTTCCACCACTATGCAAAATGAATTTGAAATGAGTATGATGGGAGAATTAAATTTCTTCCTTGGACTTCAAATACATCAAGCTCTTGAGGGAATTTTTATAAATCAAGCAAAGTATACCAAGGAATTACTGAAAAGGTTTGGCATGGAGGACTCAAAGCAAGTTGGAACTCCAATGTGCACTTCTACAAAGCTTGACAAAGATGAAGAAGGTAATCATGTGGATGAAAAGCATTATAGAGGTATGATCGGAAGCTTACTCTATTTAACTGCAAGTAGACCGGATATCATGTTTGCTGTTTGCTTATGTGCTAGATTTCAATCGTGTCCAAAAGAATCACATTTGAATGCTGTAAAAAGAATTTTTAGGTATTTGAAAGGTACATTAGACTATGGTCTTTGGTATGCTAAATCCAGTGAGTTTGCACTATATGGTTATTCGGATGCTGATTTTGGAGGGTGTCGTGTAGATAGAAAGAGTACTAGTGGATCTTGTCACTTTCTTGGAAATTGTTTAGTCTCTTGGTTTAGCAAGAAACAAAATGCAATCTCATTGTCTACAACCGAAGCGGAATATATTGCCGCTAGTGCATGTTGTGCTCAACTTTTATGGATGAAGCATACCCTGAATGACTATGGATTGTTGTATGACTGCATGCCTGTATTCTGTGATAATACTAGTGCTATAAATTTGACCAAAAATCCTATTCAGCATTCTAGGACAAAGCATATTGAAATAAAGCACCACTTTATTCGTGATCTTGTTCAAAAAGGTGAAATTTGTGTAAATTATGTTTGTTCTAAAGATCAATTTGCTGATATTTTTACAAAAGCTTTGCCATTAGATCAATTCATTCATCTAAGATCAAAATTAGGAATGTTCGAAAAATCATCATAAATTTTTCATTGCCTTCGGACGTCCGAAAGAGGATGAACGGACGTCCGATGATGTTCTTCAGCCATTTTCCAGATTGCGCCTGTTCGGACGCAGCTGTCGGACGCACAACTTCGTTCGGCCGTCCGACAGTGCAACGGCTCATTTTTTAAAACTACTTTCTTCCTCATTTGCTTCAGACTTTTCCTATTCTATTTCCTCTCGGACGAAAACCCTCTCATCTCTCACTCTCAAATTCACATCATTCTGAGACCCTCATTTCAAAATTGACTCAACCAAAACAGTTCCTGATCAATTGCGAGTCATTTTTCCTGATCATTTCACAGAATCATCTATCATTTCACAAATTCCCAAATTTTCCTCTAAACCCTACATTCTTATAACCGCTCTGACAAATCTTGTTCAAACCCTTTTTTGTCCAAAAATTTCTGTGCGATTCACTTCCTTACTACTGTGTGCATCATTTGCATCCTGCATTCCATACATTTCACACAATGGTGAATCTTAGAGGAGGAAAAGTTACTGCCGGACGCAAGCATCCACTCAGGGATGAAGATGAGGATCTTCCTACTGTCAAACGGACATCCAAACGCTTCAAAAGGGGAGCTATCAAGGGTCAAATGTCACGGCCTACACCACAACCCTCATCTCAGCCTGAATCTGGTCAGGGAACATCTTCTCAACCGCCTCCAAAATCAGCCACTCTCCCTACTTTCTTTGATGATGCGGCGAAAGAAAAATACTCCTGGATATCCCAGAAGGGTATCATTCCTCAACGAACTGTAAACCCCTCTGAATTTCGCTCCATAGGTTTAGATTCCATTCTGAGTCTATTTGCTTTTCAAAAATGGTCTCATCTGATCTCTATGCCCAATGTCTACTATCCTGAAATGCTGCATCAATTTTTTGCAAATCTTAGGAAAGGCACGGATGAAACTGAGATCATGTCCAGGGTAAATGGGGTAGACATACTCTTTGATTCTGATACTGTGAATTCAATTTTAAATACTACCATTGAACGTTTATGCAAAGATAAAGTTGCTAATTTCTTTTCATATGAAGAGCTCCCTACTACTGCTAATCATTTTGATGGGACAAAAATGTTAACTTATTTCAAAAGAAGTTTTTCCTCACCCACTGATGCTAAACTAAATGATCTTGCTCCGGTGAATCTTATTGCCTTTTCAATCATTTCAAACCTACTTGTACCCACTGATGGACACAGAACTGATGCAAATAAAATGGAGTTGTATCTGTTTTATTGTTTTCGAGAAAAAATTCGCATTGATTTTGGGTTTGTCATGTGCAAGTTTTTACTTCGTTACACCACTGATTCTCGCAGAAAATTGTCTTATGGCAAGTTTCTTCAAAAGATTTTTGAGTTTTACAAAGTTCCAACTCTAGGTGTTTGTCCAAAAGAAGCATCTTCTTATGTCTTTACCAAGGCATATTTTGAAAGGAAAAATCTTGTTTATAAGGATAATTTGTGGGCATATAAGGGGGCACAATCTAGTGAACAGAGGTCTAAGACTGTACATGATCCTTCTCCCATTTCACTCACTCCTATTCACCCTAGGAGGTCTGCCACTAAAGCATCTTCATCTTCAAGTAATGAAGTAATTGAGCTTCTTAATGAACTCAAACAGCATGTTCTTCTTCTAGAACATGGCCTAATGCTCACCATGTCTTCTGAGCAACAAACTGCCTTTCTTGACAAAAAGAACCTTCTTTTTCCTCCACCTGTGGTTGAGGAAGTCTCACATGTCAAAGAACCTCGAACCACTGATCCAGGTTCATCTGTTCCAGATCCGAATCCATCAACTCCTGTGACTCCTCATGGCCCTTCCACATCAGACAAAGGCAAGGCACCAGTTGTAGAAGCTGCTGAAGATGATGAAGAAACTGAAGAGGAGGATCTCGACCAATATCAGCTTTCTCGGAGGACACCTGGATCCACTTAGATCATCATTTAGGACATTTGCATTTTGTTTGTCTCTTTTAGGTGTTTGTGGAATTCAACAATGAATATGTTATGTAATGGATATTCTAAGTTTCTTTTGGTGTGTTTTGATGGATGTTCTAAGTACTGTGGTGTAATATAATGGATATTCTTGTTTATGTTTAAGTCATCTGATGTTTAAGTACTGGTGGTCTAAGTATCTTGATGGATGTTATTGGTGATGTTTAAGTACTGGTGATGTTTGTCTATTCTGTTTGTGTGAATGGAATGAATTGTTTTTGGTTTGCATTTGTGGATAAGATGTATTTGTGTATAAGATGGATGTTTTTGGTTTGCCCTTTTGTGATGACAAAAAGGGGGAGAGATCTGATTGATGATTGATATGTTGGATTTGATGATGTTGGATATGTTGAATTGATTGATGGTTTAATTAAAATTGGATTTTGATGATGGATTGAACTGGTAATATGTTGGTTGTGAGTTGCTTAATTGTCATGTTTTTGGAACTCGGTTGGGCAGCCTAGTGAGGGGGAGGTTTTCAAATTTTTTATGATTCACTAAGAAAGGGGGAGTTCTAGTCTATTTAGAAAGGGGGAGTTTTCATTGCAATCAATCAAAATTCATTTCAAACTTTTGTTTTGTCATCATCAAAAAGGGGGAGAATGTTATTCTTGGTTTTGATGATCACAAAAGTTTGTTTATACAGACCAAGAAAGTGAACACCTTGATCAGGTCTGTTGGAACAAAGAAAGCATATGTTCGTTTATCTCCTGACTACGTTGCTTTGGATGTGGCAAACAAGATTGGAATAATATGAATGAATTTAGTCATTGTTTTGTTTCGATCAAAGATATTGTCTTTTAAGTATGTCTAGTTTGTCATTCTTGGTACTTTGAAATATTTGTCTAACCTTCTTCAAATACAAGTGTTTTTTGTCCATCCAAGAATCAGGTTCAAATATGTCATGAAATGCAAAACAACCAAAATGAGAAGCAAAAACAGGACAATCAGGTCGGACGGCCGAAAGGAAACTGTCGGACGTCCGAAAAGATAAAGAACATCAGGAAGAAAGCACCGTCGGACGCTCACATGGAAGCATCGGACGTCCGGAAGGATCGGACGCTTGCCATCGGACGCTCATCAACCGCATCGGACGTCCGAAAAATTCCAAGATAACTTGCTAGCTCTCGGCCCAAGGTCGGACGCTGTGCTGTCGGACGACAAAAAACTTATCGGACGTCCGAACCTCAACTTGGCTATCATCGGACGATTGGTTCGGACGATGATTCGATCGTCGGACGTCCGACAGCCCCAACGGCTAGTTGACTCTTCAGCTGCCTTCTATCCGTTGGAAGCATTGATGAAGCCCATTTCTGGATCCCTTTAAAATCAAACTGGTCTGAACCAAGTAAAAGACTTTTGCACACTTTGTTTACAAGTTCTCAAGAGATATTTTAGCTAGAAAATAGTCTCCAAAGCAGATTTGTATTAAAGTGGTGTGAATTTCTGTTGAGCATTTCTTTTGTGGTTGAAAGGATCTTTAGTGTAGCTTTGTTGAGGGTTTTCTGAGTGATTGTAAAACTTCTTAGCTTGACTAAGTGAGGCTTAGGGCAAGGAGGAAGTGCTCCCTCCATTGTACATCTAGTTGATCTTCTTTCATCAAAGAGAAGTTGCTCTTCCTAGTGTTTGGTCTTCAAGTTTGAGGATAGCTTGGTAGACACCTGGTTTGATTCCCTATTTTACTTTTCTGTTTAATAAAATTCTCATTGCTTTTCTATACTTATTTTTCTGATCAATATTGCACCTGTCTTCTAATCTACTTGGTTAATCATTACTAGAAAAGAAGGTAAATTTTTATTAAAGAAAAAGTGCATAAATTTGGTTAGAATTTTAATCAACCCAATTCACCCCCCCTCTTGGTTGTCTTTGGGTCTTACAACAGCAACAGTAAAATCGACATATCTCACTCTACATTAATCCAAATGACCTGAAATTTTACAGTCACCTCAAGCACATCAATACCTACAACTTTCATGTTTTAAGCAAAGTCCAATTCGGCCTCTAACCACCTGATCCAAAACCGGACAGAAAAGGGGGTTTATGAACCCTAACTTTTCATGTTTCAATCCAAACCCAAAATTGGTTGCAAATATCAATCATTTCCATCCACTAGAGTCATAACCCCTCATTATCAATCATCATAAACAACCACAACACCATGATTACATTAAACCAGAAAATTCATCAATAAAATGAAAACTTCACTAAATCACTTCAAACCAAGAAATAAATCACAAAAGGCTTCACTATCACTACCATTAGGCACAATTTAAGCATCATTAGGTGTAAGGGAATAGTCAATCATCACTTACCTAAGAAACAAGAGAAGAGGAGTTGTAGACCACCTTAGCTCTTCCAAAAACTTCACCAAACTCACCACCAACACCAAATGGAAAAGTTGTATGGAATGGAAACTAGTTTATGTGATTGATTTGGATGATTTGAGCTAGAGGAAAGCTTGAAGATTGAAGAAGTTTTCTTCCTTCTTGGCAAGAGAGAGGGCCGGCCACAAGGTGAAAGAAAATGGTGATTTTTTGTGAAATTTTTAGATATTTAACCAATTTTGGTCAAAAGTCAAAAAAGGTGAATAGTGTTCTTAAATCAAAACCAATCACCAAGTGACACGTGGCACTTCATAAATGCACTCCTATCCTTTCTTTTCTCTCTCACATCAATCATTTCACACACTCTACTTATCTCTTAACACCCGATAAATTTTACACAGTATCCGGAATTTAACCTAATTGGCCGAATTTTTCCGAACTTTTCGCACTAGTGGGTCCCACGTCCAATATATATTCTTAATTTTCTAAAAATTCTCCAATACTAGAAAAATCATCTAAAAACTATAATTGCTCATAAAAATTATCTGGGGAACTTTTCTCATAAAGAAAATGTGGAAAAAGGCGGGCGATAAATAAAACTCCACTTAAGCTTTCTAATATAGTAACACTAAAGGTTTGATAATCATTCAAACTTACTAAACCTTTGTAATTAAAACAAATCCTATATTTACCTATGTCAAGGCACACACTAGAATACCGAATATAAACTATAGCTTGAACCTTATAATCATAATACGTAAACTAGGATTTTCAAGCTCAACCGAATTAGGGTTTCCTTCCTAGTCATAAAACCCTGATTTTTTTCTATACCGAATATCAAATAACCCTAATATCGACTTGCGAACGGACTGGGGCCTCACAATCTCCCCCACTTAGGACAATTTCGTCCTCGAAATTTCTATGAACGGAATCTATCAAATCTAAAGTAACCAGAAGCCTGTACCTTCCACGTTCTTAAAAGAAACGAGGCTCTTCATTCCAGTCCCTTCTCTAGTTGACGGTCCAGGGTCGGTCTGGGTTAGCTGCTGGGTTCCTTTCTTTTCGTGCAATAAACCCTGGCAATTAGCAATTTGATGCTTGGCGCTCCCACAGCGCAGACATCTCCTCCCCTTTCTCCAACAATTCACTTCAATGTGATTGGATTTTCTACAATAACCACAAATTGTCACACCACCCGCTCCACGACCCTTCTTAGCAGATGACCTACCTCGCTTACTCGGTTCTGGCCTTTGACTCTCAAGAGATGCGCTTCTTTTCTTTGCATGGAAGGTCTTCACTTGCGGCCTTGAAATTTCTGTCCTTTGAGTTTTCTCTGGAACCCCCATAGAAGTAGTGCTCTGTGCCATTGCTAAGGCCTCCCCGGAAATCCCTTCGTATTCCCTTTTTAGCTCTAAGTTCTTGTGCAAGAGCTCAATTTTCTCTGAATACTCGTGCTTCCATCGCCCTTCCCAGTATGTGACTAGTTTCTTTTGGACTTCTATTTCGTCTCGAAGAACCGCAATTTCCTTATACATCTCAACCCAATGTGCCATCTCACAAAATTGCTGGAACTCCGATGGTAGCCTGTCGGGCAAAACAATGGGTCATAATCAATTCTTGGACACAAGTGGCATTCTCGGTCCAGGTTTTGTTCAGCTATTGTTTCCTCCCTTTCTTCTCTTGACTCTTGGCCTCGTTTTGTTCCACAGCTATGACCATGTCCGCGACTATGTCCTCCTTCCACATATATACATATATATATAGTTTTCCCTTCTCTCTCTTTTCTTTCCAAAAAGGTACTTTAATGAATGAGTGCAGTAAATTGACTATAATAACAAAATCCAACATACCAATTACACAAATAACATATCGCACATAACACGCCATATCAAAAGACGGACAAGCAAGTATACAAATACATATCAAGTTGGACAGATAACCATGTACACCAACTAGATGTCCATTGGCCTTTTGTGCTCATTCTAGTCAGACAAAGCCTGTTCATGTTTCCAAAATACAAGTCTCAAATACCTAGTAGCTTGCATCGCCTCAATTCTGGAGTATTCGGGCACAAGAATCCGAAATACGATAGTTCACATCTCGAGCTGGCCAGTCCCAAGAGTAAACCATCTACAAATCGAACTTCCTACCCGATATACCTATCTATGGTCCTTAGATATCATGAGAAGGATTGAAGACCTATAACACTTCAGGGTTCATAGCTTATGCTCGAACGAGCACTTAATCCTTCATACCCATTCACCACTCAGCCCAAGCTCACTCCGCGCAGAGACCACGCGAAGCAGGCTCTGATACCAACTGTGACGACCCCACTTCTCCCAAGATCGAACCCAAGGGTATCGGCGGGCCGCCTGCCTAGCTCACGCCAGGACTCAAAACTTAAAATAATAAAAGCCAGAAAATTCAAAAGAGTTCTATATACAATCCCAAAAGAGTTATAATTACATTCTCCAAAAGTACCTGCTCACACTATTACATCCTTATAATTACCACCAAAACCAAAATGTAGACCCTAAGGAGGGTCCTTATACAAACCACTAAAACTAAAACAAAAACAAACATACTATAAGTCCAACTATTACAATCAAACCTAACTATGCTAGTGTTTGTAACAAAAGTCCCCGCGTCGGCCCCTGCTAAGGAAAACAAAAGGAATGGGGTAAGCTATATGCTTAGTAAGTAAACAGGGGCAAAAGCGTAAATTTCACGTAACAACAGTGACATAGTAAGAGTAAAGCAAAAGCAGAAAGGTAACATCACATAATAAGGATACAGGTGGCTCCAAAGCCAATTCATATGCCATGCGTGATCTCCTGCCCAAACTCCGTCGACCACACTTAATGGTCCGTAGAACTTCACTTGTACACCCACCGACACCTTATCACCCTCACTGGCCAGTCACCTCACAAACTTGCCCGGGCGAACGAAATCACAAACTTGAGCTTGAGTCACAAGCTCGGGTCACAAACTTGGTCACCTTCTCGGTGAACCCGATTCACAAAATTGGTTCATAACATGAACCTACAAACTTGGTGACCTCAGACTAAGTTGGACTGACTTCGACCAAGCCCTAACCGGCTCGAATAGTCCAAACAGGTCTTAGATCGGGCCCACGAACTCACAAACTTTGCAAACTTCACAAACTTTACTCGAAAGTCGCCCCGAGCCACAAGCTCAAGGGTTTTGGTTCCAAAAGGTTCATATACATATGCCAAGTGCAATTATACATTCAAATTAGGGTTTAGGTCGAGTGCGATAGACTACACCCTCGCCTAAGTACCCTTTTCACATATCTCAAACACATAGCAAAGAAAACACATCAAACTGGCATGAATACTTACTCAGAAACTGAAATAGCAAAAGTACGAAGTCGGACCGAAATGAACAGCTAGTAGTGGGCCCCACCAGTTCCGCCCAACTCACCACCGTCTGAAATAGAAGATTGTGTCACATAATATCGCAAACGGCTACTATCGTGCCTAAAACAAGTAAAACGGCAAAACGACACGCGCGCACGTAAATATGACGAACGGAAACGGAAACGGCCGTTAGCGGAAACGGCAGATTTGACACTCATTTCTAGTTTACTCATAAGTTGAGCTACGAATATCGGATTAAGGCGTATGAGATGCCAGATTGAAGCTTAAAGGATGAACAACAACTGTTATGAAGACATCCAGAACTGAAACTGGAGGATTCAATCCCAAATGAACCAAACACAATCACTTACGAAATCTGGCCAATGCACAAATGGTCAGTTTTGAGTGCAAACTGTTTTCTATGGTACACATGGTCAAAAGAGCTGAACATTGGCAGTTAGATAGTTCATTCCAAATGGAACAACTTTCATGAAGGTCGGTAATCCAAATTCGGAACGGAAATTGGTCATCAGGACCAAAACAGATCTGACCAGAAAATGGTCATCTTCACGGCCAGGCCTTATTTGTTCGGCTATATCTCAGGTTTTATAAATCCGATTCATGAAATTCGAAGGGCGTTAGAAAGCTCTGATATAAGGCTATAAGTTTGGTGTTTTGGTCGCAAGCCCAAACAGCTTGTAACCCAGTCAAATGTGAAGCCAAAGTTCCAGTCATAAACTTTCCAAAAACGTAACAGAATTTGATGGTCAAAACAGGTCTGAGTATTTCGTTTATAGCTCAGGATATACTAATCCCTTTAACCTAAAAATTTACAGGAATATCCAAGACTTAAGGGGCTACAATGTTGAAGAAGGAAACTTTGTCCAATTTTGAATGTAACAAGGTCAAAAATGCAAGACACTATACCAGAATCGCAAAACAGGATCACAAACCGTATTTGACCTCAATATGCGGTAATGGCACCAAATTCACTACGGTTATCGGATGGGGGTGTAAGACCCACCGTTTCGAAGCTAAGAAACAATGCTACAAGAATGTAGAAGGCCAATCAGTCCAAATCCTAGCACAACTAGGTCAAATATGCAAAATACGAAACCAGAATTACCAAAACAGGTTTGCAAATCACATAATGCTGTAATGAGTCCAACTCAGTCTATACAAGTCCAAATGCATTGATTCCAAAGGCATATGGTAGCTAAGACATTCCTCTATATTTCATCAGAAGACACCAACATCTAAAACCAAAGCAATTCCAGTCAAAATGGCCAATTACAAGTGCAGTTTTCGCATTTTGATCAACCCAGAACAGCAACAGTAAAATCGACATATCTCACTCTACATTAATCCAAATGACCTGAAATTTTACAGTCACCTCAAGCACATCAATACCTACAACTTTAATGTTTTAAGCAAAGTCCAATTCGGCCTCTAACCACCTGATCCAAAACCGGACAGAAAAGGGGGTTTATGAACCCTAACTTTTCATGTTTCAATCCAAACCCAAAATTGGTTGCAAATATCAATCATTTCCATCCACTAGAGTCATAACCCCTCATTATCAATCATCATAAACAACCACAACACCATGATTACATTAAACCAGAAAATTCATCAATAAAATGAAAACTTCACTAAATCACTTCAAACCAAGAAATAAATCACAAAAGGCTTCACTATCACTACCATTAGGCACAATTTAAGCATCATTAGGTGTAAGGGAATAGTCAATCATCACTTACCTAAGAAACAAGAGAAGAGGAGTTGTAGACCACCTTAGCTCTTCCAAAAACTTCACCAAACTCACCACCAACACCAAATGGAAAAGTTGTATGGAATGGAAACTAGTTTATGTGATTGATTTGGATGATTTGAGCTAGAGGAAAGCTTGAAGATTGAAGAAGTTTTCTTCCTTCTTGGCAAGAGAGAGGGCCGGCCACAAGGTGAAAGAAAATGGTGATTTTTTTGTGAAATTTTTAGATATTTAACCAATTTTGGTCAAAAGTCAAAAAAGGTGAATAGTGTTCTTAAATCAAAACCAATCACCAAGTGACACGTGGCACTTCATAAATGCACTCCTATCCTTTCTTTTCTCTCTCACATCAATCATTTCACACACTCTACTTATCTCTTAACACCCGATAAATTTTACACAGTATCCGGAATTTAACCTAATTGGCCGAATTTTTCCGAACTTTTCGCACTAGTGGGTCCCACGTCCAATATATATTCTTAATTTTCTAAAAATTCTCCAATACTAGAAAAATCATCTAAAAACTATAATTTCTCATAAAAATTATCTGGGGAACTTTTCTCATAAAGAAAATGTGGAAAAAGGCGGGCGATAAATAAAACTCCACTTAAGCTTTCTAATATAGTAACACTAGAGGTTTGCTAATCATTCAAACTTACTAAACCTTTGTAATTAAAACAAATCCTATATTTACCTATGTCAAGGCACACACTAGAATACCGAATATAAACTATAGCTTGAACCTTATAATCATAATACGTAAACTAGGATTTTCAAGCTCAACCGAATTAGGGTTTCCTTCCTAGTCATAAAACCCTGATTTTTTTCTATACCAAATATCAAATAACCCTAATATCGACTTGCGAACGGACTGGGGCCTCACATAGCCCATGCCACGCACTAGGGCGAGATCCATTACGAAATTTAAGAAACTCGACTAGGCTAGTTGATGCAAAGCTCTCGTCCTTGCTCGCTTTCCCCTGTGAATGAAAACAAAACTAAAGGAATGAGCTAAAAGCTCAGTGAGGTTCCGAACATATAATCAAGCCATAAATCAAACAATAAGTCATGAAACATTTACAATATAAAGCGATAATAACACATTCATTAAAAGGATACGGGCTCACAGGGAGCCATGTATTCGTTCGTTCATTCGTTCTCCTGTCATTCCCCTTATTCCTCCAGTCTTTTGAAAATGCATTTTTGTAAGTAAAACCCTCATTCGTTCGTTCATTTCATTCACCCCCCTGGACGTTGGCCAGGCTCCACCATAATTCAAGGTAATACTCGAGTATACCATGCGTTCACCCCAAGTCACCATATCGCCCGACCGAGTCCACTTCTGGCTCGAGTTGATCGGTAACGAAGGGCAGGGCCCAGTTCGGCCAAAAGGCTTACATCATGCACAAGTAACATTTCAATCATTAAATCATTGAAAATTTCACATTCATTTAGGTCGAGTGCGATAAAGTGCACACTCGCCCAGAAAACTCGTTTTGAAAATCATTGAGAGCACTTAACACATTATCAAACAATAACACAAGTCATAAAGTCAAGAAAAATATAGCAAACAAGGAACACTCACCTATTTACGCAAAACAACGTGCAAATATCCTTCCAGATATTACCCTCAGTCCCCAATGAAACCTAAGATTAACGAGAAAGAATATCACCGTTCGTCTAGCAAAACAAGTAAGTGAAATCGAAGAAAATCCGACATATGATGAGTAAAACATATAAAAATGACTTTCTAGTGAAAAGAGGGTAGTTAGATCGCAGGGTTTCATAAACCAAACACAAAAGGGTTATAAAATTTCCAACGGAAAACACTTGGATCAAAGACAAGTTGGAATCCAACTAGATAGGCTAAGAAATATTGTTTTCAAGATCATTTATGTGGTTCAAAATCAACTCATATTCAAGTAGATATTATAGACAAAATGTTTGGATGAAAATCATGTGAAAAGGAGGACAAAAATACCTAAATCTCACATTTAAAACCTCACTTGAAAGTAGTTTTCTCGTAACCGAGAAAACCCTAATTGATACCTCTTAATTTTGGGAAGGAGTAAGTAAACATTTGGAATTTCAAATTGAAGAGGTATCATGTTTCAAAATAGTAAAACGGTCATGATATTCACCCAGCGGAAATATATGAGTTCAAATGGAAAATAGCTTCTCGAACACCCTTCGAGAGCACCAAAGTAGTTTTCCATGAAATACGCGCAACTTGACATAAAACACATTTCAAAAACCACTTTAACCTACTCACAAGACAAGAAAATAAACGGACAACATTTCCCCCTAAATACTTTATTTTCTTCCTACAATCAAAACCCAACCTTACGAGAATCAACCACAATCACAAATTTGGTTTATAAACAACAAAACACGTCCAATTAGGTCACAATATCCTTCAATCAAAGCCAATGAGAAGCTCAAAAGCCACAATTAGAAAACCCCCAAATTCAAAACCCTAGGACCGGAATTCATCCCCACAAGCGGAAATTTTCCGCAAACAACCGCAATTAACGTATAAAGGTTCCATTTAACACCATTTCAATCCATCAATCCAAGACCAATCCATGCTTTTAATATAAAATCAGAAAAATATCCCATAAATCAGAAATTGAACCAACTTGACTTAAAACTATGAAATCATCCACAATATAGCATCTCTAACCATTACAAGCCACTAATTAACAAATATTAGCATCAAAAGAGAATTTCTTAACAACTCACCTTATGAGCTCAAGAAAGGTAGAGACTTAAGGCTTCCCCTCCAAAAACAATTCCACTATCACCTTTAACCTTCCTTAGCTAGCACTTGTACGGAGTAGTTTGAAAATCCATCGGTTAAAACTCAAGATTTGTGTGAAAATTGAAACGAGAAAAATGAAGAGCTTTTCTTTCTTCTCTCAAAGTGCACGGTTGAACAAGAAGCAAAATGAAGATATTTTTGAGGCCAAAACAGTATAAAAAGGGAAAGGAACAGGCGGTCAAAGTTGATGGCCGCCCGTGCCACGTCACAATCCGGTCGGATTCAGGGCAGTAGCAAAAATCAAATTTTTTCTCAAAAGGCTCCAACAATCTGACCGGCAATCCGGCCAAGAACTAGCCGGATTTGCAGCCGGATTTGAGGCAGAGGCGAAACCAAAATTTTTCAAAACCCTTGACCAATCCGGCTAGCAATCCGGCCAATAACTGGCCGGATTTACGGCCGGATTTGGCCCTTTCCCGTTTTCACAAAAATATTTTCTTTCCAAGCTTGAACGTGACACTCATCCGTTCTTCCAACAAAGATATATACATAAACACACGTTCATATATATGCAATGAAACCCTCCTTAGAAATGGATAGTGAGTGGTTTTCTTTTCAATTTAAAAAGGACAGTGAGAATAACCAAAATGCTGAAACAAATGTGAAAATTTTGAGGGTTCTCACACTCTCTCCCCCTTAAAGAAATTTTCTCCTCGAAATTTTCCTATTAACAGGATCCATGAAAATTTGCAATAACGAATGGCTTGTACCTTCTACGTTCTCAGAAGAATCGAGGATCTTCATTCCAGTCCCTTCTCCATTTGATGGTCTAGGGTCGGTCTGGTTTGGCTGCTGGGTTCCTTTCTTTTCGCGCGATTGAACCAGGCAATTAGCAATCCGATGCTCGGCGCTCCCACAACGCAGACATCTTCCCCCCTTTTTTTCCAACAATCCACCTCAATATGGTTAATTTTTCTACAATAGCCACAAAATGGGAAAGGGATTGAGGTTTGATCTCCTTGGGAGATACCTCTCAGTGGTCTTTCTGCACTCGGGTTTCCTCCTGAAGTATTTTCCCCAAGCGTCTCCAAAATTTTCACAGCACTTGCTCCATGACCCGTCTTAGCGAATGGCCTACCTCGCTCACCTTGTTCTGGCCTTTGACTTTCACGGGATGCGCTCCTTTTCTTTGCATGGAAGGTCTTCACTTGTGGCCTTGCAATTTCTGTCCTTTGAGCTTTCTCTGGAACCCCCATAGAAGTAGTGCTTTGTGCCATTGCTAAGGCCTCCTCGGAAATCCCTTCGTACTTCCTTTTTAGCTCTAAGTTCTTGTGCAAGAGCACAATTTTCTCTGAATACTCATGCTTTCATCGCCCTTCGTAGTATTCGGCTAGTTTCTTTTGGACTTCTATTTCGTCTCGAAGAACCGTAATTTCCTTATACATATCAACCCAATGTGCCATCTCACGGAGTTGCTGGAACTCAGATGATAGCCTGCCGGGCTAAACAATGGGTCATAATAAATTCCTAAATACAAGTGGCACTCTCAGTCCTTGTTTTTGTTCAGCTGTTATTTCCCTTTCTTCTCTTGACTCTTGGCCTCGCTTAGTTCAATGGCCACGACCATGTCCGCGACTACGTCTTCCCTCCATATTTTTCCCCCTCTCTCTCTTTTCTTTTCAAAAGGGTACTTTAATGAATGAATGAAGTAAATTGACTAAAATAACAAAATCCAACGTACCAAATACACAAATAAACATATACGCACATAACATGCCATATCAAGGAGACAGATAATCAAATATACAAAAACATATCAAGTTGGACAGATAACCATGTACACAAACACACATACTAACGTCATGTAGTAACAATATACGGACGAATCAAAAGGAAAAGGTGAAGTCATCCCAGTCTCAGTTAAGATAACCCCATTCGATCTCTCATGTCACTTTCTATCCAAACTAGACATCTGTTGACCTCTTGTACTCATTCCAGCCGAACAAGGTCTGTTCATGTTCCCAAAATACAAATCTCACGTACTTAGCATCGCCTCAACTCTAGAGTACTCGGCCCTGAGAATCCGAAATAAGACAATTCACATCTTGAGCTGGCCAGTCCCAAGAGTAAACTATCTACAATTGAAATTTCTCCCTGACGTACCTATCTATGGTTCTTAGATACCATAAGAAAATTTAAAGCCTATAGTTTTCACAATTTGTGACAGCCCCACCTCACCCTAAGTCGAACCAAAGGGTTCAGCGGATCGCCTGCCCAACTCTCGCCGGGACTACGGAGTTGATTCACACAAACCCAATATAGTACGCGCGAAAGGATCTAAGGAAAACGAATAATTTTAGACCACCAATAGTTACAACAGAGCTTACCAAACCATACGGAAGTACGGAACGTTGGTTAAACACTTATACATATTTTTACATCGGAGTCTTGAACAAGTGAACCAAAATACAAGCCAAAGTATTCATGCTACATAAAATGCAATTAGGGTTTCGGTCACAAAGGAGCTTAACAAAATAACATATACATTAGCTCGACTCCTTTTCGTCCAAAATCGTGGTTTCAAAGTTTGTCCCCTGTAAGGAAAACAAAGATAACGGGAAGGGGTGAGTTTACGCTCAATGAGGTACCAAAATAATAGCAAGTAAGAAAAGTGGAACTTCATATTCAATTAGTCACATATGCGAATCAAATAAAGAAATGGACAAACACCATAGATAGAAAGGATACGGGTGGCTCTCAGGAACCAAATTCCCCATTTGCTTCACCGAAGCTTGATCGAAATAATAGTTGACACTCCGTCAACGCTAAAGGAGTAACCAATACTGTAGACTCCACTTTCTCTGACTCTTTCCACCTCACATACCCTTACCGGGCCCGAACTCCAATCAGTTCAGAAATGGTAATACTCGAGTATACCGGAATCAAGGGTCTCAATACCTAAAGATCCCAAAACAGACTACCGTCGTTCGTTATCTAATCGACCAGGTCCTTGTCGGCCCGACTTGAGTAACTAGCCACAGGTGTTGAGCTCAGAGGTCACAGAAAGGTCGTTGGATACAAGCCTCCAAACGACGTCAGAACAGATACAGATACAGATAATAGATAACAGATTCAGATTCGCACCAAAAATTGGCATATGAACAGACAAGAGAACGAGTGTGATAAAGTACACTCTCGCCTCAAACAAAATAAACAGATAGTTCGGTCGTTCATATCACAGATTGCATGTACAGAAACAGAGTTAAACAACAAGTGAGGGGAGTGGTACACTCACCAGTTCAAGTACGAATACTTCAAAAGTTTTCACTTCAAACTAGCTTTAATCGCTAAGAAACCCTAAAATCATCAAAGTAAAACAATTGAAGGTTTCACATCCAAAATCGAGTGAACGGAATGTACAAGTGAGGCTCGACTACATGTCGTACGTCTTTCCAGGTTAAGTACTAGTACAGAAGAATAAAATATGACTTTTGAGCAAAAAATAACAGTTGGTCCTAGGGTTACAAACAACCCTCAAACCCCTTCATTTTTACTAAGATCAACTCAAACTTAAAGGAACCAAACGGCCTAGAAAATTGGACAGCATTCCCCATAAATTTGCTTACTTTTCCAGCCATCATGGCTTCATTGTCTTTCCTCAAGTCAGTCCAATTCAACACATAAGAAATCTTAATACAATAGCCCTTCAACTAGGCTCAAGTTCATCCAAACACAAAGCAAGCCCAGGAATGCAACTAGAAATCAAGTTTTTAAAGACAAAAGCTAAATAGCAAGTTTGGTGTCTCTTAGCGGAACAGACACAACTGAAGCTATGCTTATCAGATTGGGGTGTAATTTATACAGTTTCAAAGCTAAGACAAGCAGCTAAAACTTTGATGAAGAACACTTAGTCCAGTTTGTAGTGTATCTAAGTCAAAATTGCCATTCACAGAACCAGAATCTCACATTTGGGCTGGTTAACCGCCTTATGCGTAAACGACAATAACTCAGGCTACCGAAGTTGAAACGAGGTGATTCCAGGGGAGTTAGAAAGCTAAGACATATACCTACATTCCTTATGAGACCTCTAAGGCCAAATCATGCATTTTCATGGTCAAAAATGGAAAACTCCATGAAAATAGAAATCTGGGCGCGAAACAGGGTTCATGGACAGTCAAGGGTATTTCAGTCAGTTCACAAGCTACAGTGCTAGGATCGAGCTGAAATTTTGTAAGAAACTAATTTATACCATTGGCTACAACTTTCATGTTTTGGCCAAAATCTAATTTGGTAAGGATCAGGGTGAAAAGTCACTATCAGATTTGGTGAAATGACAACCCTGTTCGCTAAACTCCTACCTAGGCCAGTCTGGGTATTTCCAACTTTTCACAAGCTACCAAGCTCAGATTGGGCTGAAAATTTACAAGCAACTATAAAACATTATTCTCTACAACTTTCATGTTTTAACCTAAGGCTAATTCGGTCTCTAGCATGCTCAAAAAAATCCAGGCAGAACAGGCCTGTTTGGAACCCTAATCTGGAATGTTAGCTTCAAACCCACAAATTTTCACAACCAATCATTTCCAACACATACCAACTCCATCTTACACCATAAAAAACCATTGATCCATGACTAAACAATAATTTATATATTAAAACAGAAAATCCTCAATAAATAGGAAAATTTGTACATCTCAACCATAAGTCATGAAATAATCCACAAACTGACATATTCAACCTTTATAAACCTCCAATTCCACATTATTAAGGACAAAAGAGAATTTCTTTGACAACTTACCTTTCTAACTCCAAGAAGCAAGACAACTAGAGCTTGTTCTTCACAAATGCCTCCACACAACACCTTAAACTAGCTTAGCAACTCACTTTTGTGGAGAATTTTGAAATTTAAATGGTTGGTTTGTGAGATTCTGTGACAGCCCCACCTTACCCTAAGGCAAACCAAAGGGTTCGGCGGACTGCCTGCCCAACTCTCGCCAGGACTACGGAGTCCACTCCCACAAACCCAACATAGTACGTGCGAAAGGATCCAAAGAAAACGAACAATCGGAAACTACATATATTTTCATTGGAGTCTTGAACAAATTAACATACAATACAATCCGAGGTATTCATACTACACAAAATACAATTAGGGCTTCGTTTTCAAAAGAGCAAGTACAATTAGGGTTTCCAACCATTGAGGAGCAATACAAAATATCTAACTAGCTCAACTCAGGCTTCAAAGTCACAGTTCCAAAGAGTGGTTCCCTGTAAGGAAAACAAAGGTAACAGAAAGGGGTGAGTTTATGCTCAATGAGGTACCAAACATATAGGGATAAAATCATGGCCTTTCATGTTGAATCAATCAGATACATATACCGGATATAAGGAAAGCATTTAAACACCATGGTTCAAAGGAAAAGGATACGAGTGGCTCTCAGGAGCCAGATTTCCATTTGCAGTACTTGATCCTAACCCGTTGACCCTCCGTCAACGTAATTAGAACCAACATGTCCGTAGACCCCACTTTACACCAATTTCCGTCCACCAAACATACCCCTACCGGGCCCGAACTCTATACAGTACAAAAATGGTAATACTTGAGTATACCGGAATCAAGAGTCTCAATATCCAAAGATTCCCAGAACAGACTACTGTGGTTCGTTATCTAATCGACCAGGCCCTTGCCGGCCCGACTTGAGTCACTAGCCACAGGTGTTGAGCTTAGAGGTCACAGAAAGGTTGTTGGATACCAGCCTCCAAACGACGTCCGAACAGATTCAGATACAGTTAACAGACTATACACAGTAAATAGGCTATGGACAGACAAGAGAGCGAGTGTGATAAAGTACACCCTCGTCTCCAACAGAATAAATAGATAGTACAGTCATTCAAATCACAGATTGCAAGTACAGAAATCAAGTTAAGTAACAAATAAGGGGAGTGGTACACTCACCAGTTCAGGTACAGGTACTTCCAAAAATTTCCACCCAAAGTGGCCTAATCACCGTGAAACCCTAAGAATAACAAAGGTAAAACAGTTGACATTTCTTCATCCAAAACCGAGTAAATAGGATGCACAAATGAGGTTCGATTACTAGTCAGGTACCTCTCCAAGTTATATACTAGTATGAAAAATAAAAGATGGCTTAAGAATAAAAAAAATGGTTGGTCCTAAGGACATACATGACCCCAAAACCCCTCACTCCTCTCAAAATTATACTTACAATGGTGTACTAGCTCATATCTCAAGGTGAAATTGAAAGCGAGAATAATTCCAAGAAAACAGAATTTTTTTCCAGTTTTGCACACCCCTAATTGAAAATCATATCTCAGGATTCTTAAGTCCGAAATTGGTAAAATTTACACCGTTGGAAAATAGACTCAAAGGGGTAAAATTTCTCAGAAGACACATTTAGAAAATTCAGATCACAAGCCAATCAAATTCGAGCCTCAAATTGGTAACCAGAAAAGGCAGAACAGGTATACAATTTCGGTTAACTTTGAAAAATCACCATAAATCCCACAGACCAAACCAGAGACTGAAATTTACACGGTTCATAGCCCTGTGAATATAGTTTAAAACACAACAAACGGAACTCAATTCCAATATTTTGACATCCAGATATTGCAGATTTCCCAGAACTGCTCCGGGGTTCCTGCGAAAATTTTAACAGCGTTTCCCCTTATTTTTCTTACTTTTCACCCTACAATTCAACACGAAATTCAACCGAAATCAACCACAACTTCAAATATAATTCACAAGCTATTAAAAACATCTAATTAGGGTCACAATACCCTTCATATATAATCAATTACAACACAAGGTTAATAATGTAACCAAAAACCAATTTAAAAGACAATAGGCCAAACAGGCAGGTTTGACGTCTCTCGATGTTTCGATCGCAACCTAAGCTACGCTTATCGGATTGGGGTGTAATTTATACCGTTTTGAATCTAATAGAAAGGGCTATAATGTTGAAGAAGGTCACTCAGTCCAGTTTGTAGAGGAACTAGGTCAAAGGTTCAGTACACTAAACCAGAACCGCATAAACAGGTTAACAAACCACATTCTGGTTAAACATCCATAATTCAGGGTACAAAAATCTAATTCAGGTGATTCCAAAGCCATCCGAAAGCTAAGACACCAGGATACATTTCTTAATAAGATGTCAACAACCAAATCAGAAGTATTCCCAACCAAATTAACCAATTACAGAAACAGAAGCAATTCTCAAGTTTGGGTAAAAACAGGGTGGCAGGGATATTTCAGTCCTTTCACAAGCTACGCTACTCCGATTGGCCTGAAATTTTGTAGCAATCTCTAAAATATTATTCCCTACAACTTTCATGTTTTAACCCAAGGCTAATTCGGCCTCTAGCTATGATGAACAGTGCCAGGCAGAAAGGGGGTAATCGAAACCCTAACTTCCGAAATTTCCGTTCAATGCGGAAATTTTCCGCAATTAACCACCACTCACATCCTCTAGCTTCATTTTAGATCATTTCCAACCATCATACATGGTCACACAATAATAATCATATGAAAACAGAAAAATCACAAATAAATATAAAACTTCACCAATTTCATCCAAAAATCACAAAATAACCACTAAAATCATCACTTAAGCTCACATTAATCACTAATTAAGCATTATTGAAGAGAGAAAAGGAGTTCCTCCACCACTCACCTTATAAAGTCAAGAAAGAAGCAACTTAACACCTTAAGCTTCCAAACCACTTCACAACCAAGATTAACTCCACCAAACTAAGAGGTTTTATGGAGTAATTGGAAGATTAATCGGTTTAATTGAAAGATTGGGCAAGATTGAAGACAAGATTGTGGAGAGTTTTCTTTTCTTTTGTTGCTTGAAGAGGCCGGCCAAGAGAGGGAGAAAAATGGTGAATTTTTGGTGAATTTTGATATTAATTGGGTTAAATACCAAAAACCCCCCTGTGGTTTGCCTAATGTTCACTTTACCTCCCAATGGTTTGGAAACCTACAATTTGACTCCCTGTCGTTTCAACTAAAGTGTATTTAACGGAATTTCTGTTAGATTTTTACTTTAGGTGAAACGACAGGGAGTTCAATTGTATATTTTCAAACCATAAGGAGGTAAAGTGTACATTTGACAAACCACAGGGGGGTTTTTGGTACTTAATGCAAAACCCTTATAGAGGGGCAATTTTGACATTTTCCTTTCAGACGTTAGTTTAGATGTTTTTCGTTAGACTTTTACTTTAGTTGAAACGACAGGGAGTCAAATTGTAGGTTTCCAAACCATAGGGAGGTAAAGTGAACATTAGGCAAACCACAGGGGGGTTTTTGGTATTTAACCCATATTAATTTGGTAAAGGCATGAATAGTGGTCAAAATGGCAAGATTTAATCACATGGTGACACTTGTGACCCCATTAAATGCATGAATATCCTTTTGTTCCCTCTCACTCTAATCCATAAGGTATCCTCTAATTATCTCCTAGCACCCGATAATTTAAGCCCACTATCCAAAACTTGACCTAGTTGGCCGAATTTTTTCAAACTTTTCGCACTAGCGGGTCCCACGTCCGGTATACGCTCTTAATTTCTCAAAAACTAACCGATACTAGAAAAATCACCTAAAAAATATATTTACTCATAAAAATTATCTAGAAAATTTTCCTAATAAAGAAAATGCAGAAAACAAGCCATTAAATAGAATAAAACCCGAGAAAATGAGAAAATTACGGGTTCTCACAGATTCAAGCAAGAAATTGAGGAAACTAGTTGAGAGCTTTATTTTCTTTTCTTCTAGTGAGGGAGTCGGCCAAGAGGAGTAGAAACAATATGATTTTTGGATCAAAATTGAGTATTAGTAAAGGTAAGAAATAATGGTCAAAGTCCAAACTCGAATGGAAAAGCGACATGTGGCACCTTTTAAGTTTAACACTTATCCTTTTGTCTCTCTAATACTAATCCATATAGGTAACTTCTAATTACCTCTTATCGCCTAGTAAATTAATCTCGGTATACAACACTTAACCTAATTGGCTGAATTTTACCGAACTTTCCGCACTAGCGGGTCCCACGTCCAATATTCACACCTAATTTCTCATGAACTAACTTACACTAGAAAAATGATTTTAAAACTCTTTTAACTTATAAAAGCTCTGGAAAAATCGAAATAGTGGGGTATAATGAAGAGAAATGCAGGCGAGGAAATAAAATAAATAATATAAAATTAGGGCAATTTACGATCCTCACACAATTCATAACTTATGCTCGAACAAGCATTTAGTCCTTCATACTTATTCACCACTTAGTCCAGGCTCACTCCGCGCAGAGATCACGCGAAGCAGGCTCTGACACCAACTGTGACAGCCCCACCTCCCCCTAAGGTGAACCAAATGGTTCGGCGAACCGCCTGCCCAGCTCTCGCCGGGACTCAGTTGTTCACTACAGTCCTCAATTGAATTACAATATAAATCTCAAATACACATCAAATGTTCCACAAATTCGATTACACTACAAACTAAAACCTCAAGAGATAAAAGCAATACTAATTTCCCGAATAAGACAAGGGTCCTCAGTTCTCACATAATTACAAATACAAGTACAATTGCAGCCTCAAATATTACACAAAGTAAAACTAGAACTCCAACTGTATAGAAGATCATCCAACCATTCACACAGAGAACTTTAATACAAATGCTTCCTTCACCTCGAGCTTGTGGAGGGGAATAAAATAGTTTTGGGGTGAACTAGAAGCTCAGCGAGTAACCAGTAAAATCAAGAATCAAATGAGTTTCACAATAGTTCATTTCAATGATGTCATGAAGCAGTAATCAAATGTACGTTTATTGCTCTCGTGAGCCAGTGAAATCATTGTACTTAGCATCCAACGCTCAAAATGATAAATTAATAGTGAGATAGTGATAGGGAGCCATTTGCTCCAAATAAACAGAGGTGGAGACATTGGGGTTCAACACAAGACTTCCCAAGAACTCATTGGAGCCCAAATCATGGTATGAATCCGCATGCAAGCACACATGATATGCAATCGAATAAATAATGCAAGAAATAGTTCATAAGTAGCTTTGCAAATAGTTTGGGGTCACTCACCTCCACGACTCAGGAACCATCCATCATATATCATTGCCTTGCCCAAATCCAAGCCCTAGATCACAACCTCAAAGCAATCAAACACTTTCAAAGTTTGGACAGCATTTCCCCTTCATTTCTTTATTTGTCCAACCTACAACCAAATACCAATTCTCATAACAATTAACCACAATCACCCATATGGTTCATAAGCAATACTGTGACGGCCCCACCTCCCCCTAAGGCGTACCCCAGGGTTCGGCGGGCCGCCTGCCCAGCTCTCGCCGAGACTCAGTCGTTCACTACAGTCCTCAAATAAATTACAATATAAATCTCAAATATACATCACATGGTCCACAAATAGACATCCAAGTCTCCAATAATTACATGCCACAAGCGAAGCGGAAACGATTCTCCACTATACATAAAATGATTCCAAATCCAAATTGTACAAAATATAGGCCATCCATACACGTGAATAAGCACAACAAGCCCTTCCTTCGCCACGAGCCCTGTGGAGGGGAATAAAACTTTTTTTTTTGGGTGAGCTAAAAGCTCAGCGAGTAACTAATAAAATCGGTAAGCAAATCAGTTTCACTGTCGTTCATTTCAGTGATGTCATGATTCTAAGATCAAATGTACATTTATTGCTCTCGTGAGCCAGTGAAATCGTTGTACTTAAACACCCAACGCTCCAAACAAACATTTAACAGTAAACAGTCAGAGGGGGAGCCATTTGCTCCAGATGAACAGTACACAGAGGTGGAGACGTTGGTGTTCAGCACACGAATTCCAAGTACTCATTTAAGCCAAAACATGTCATGAACTCACATGCAAGCACGCATGATATGCAATCGAATAAATAACGCAAGAAGCATTTCACAAGTACTTTAGAAATAGTTTAGAGTCACTCACCTCCACGGCTCAGAACCCATCCGTCATATACCATTATCTTGTCCGAATCCAAGCCCTAAACCCAAAAACAGATTTGATGTCATTTAGCGGTTTTGGCACCATTGGCACTACGATTATCGGATGGAGGTGTAAGATACACCGTTTCGAAGCTAAGAGATAGGGCTACAATATTCCAGAAAGTCACTCAGTCCAGTTTGCAATGTATCTAAGTCAAAATTGAAATATACGAAACCAGAATCTCACAAACAGGTTGGCTAACCGCACAATTGTTAAACAGCAATAACTCAGGCTACCAAAGTCCGATTGAAGTGTATCTTATGGTTTTTCGAAGCTAAAACACAACCCTACATTTCTTATGAAGACCTCCAAGGCCAAATCATGCATTTTCACGATCCAAAATGGAAAACTACATGAAAATAGAATTCTGGGCGCGAAACAGGTTTCATGGACAGTCAAGGGTATTTTGGTCATTTCACATGATGCAGTGGTCGGATTAAGCTGAACTTTTGTAGGCAACCATTTTATACTATTGGCTACAACTTTCATGTTTTGGCCAAAATCTAATTCGGTAAGGATCATGGTGAAACGTCACGATCAGATTGGGTGAAAAGACAACCCTGTTCGCTGAACTCCTACCTAGACCAGTCTGGGTATTTCAGTCTTATCTCAGGCTACCGAGCTCGGATTGGGCTGAAAAATTTTAGGCAACTAGAAAACATCATTCTCTACAACTTTCATGTTTTGTGCTAAGGCCAATTCAGCCTCTATACGAGCCAAACAGAAACGGGCAGAATTGGAAACAAAATGAAACCCTAATCTGAAACTCATGCATTCAAGTGTTAATCCTCCATACAATCACATCTTTAACCAATACAAACCATTAATTTGACATCATCAAGACCAAAGAAGGAATCCATTAGCTACTCACCTAGGAACCTCAAGAAAGGAAGCAACTTAACACCACTTTCTTCCAAACCACTTCACAACCAACCTCACAACCACTAAACTAAGGGTTTTTATGGAGAAATTGGAAGTTTAAACGGTTGATTTGCTAGATCCAAGCAAGAAATTGAAGAAACAAGTTGAGAGCTTTCTTTCCTTTTTTTGTAGAGAGAGAGAGTCGGCCATGGAGCTAAAATGAAGAAATATTTGGTCAAAATTAGCTTTAAGAAGATATAAATATCTTGGTCAAAAGTCCAAGGGTGAATTGGATGGTGACACTTGTCACCTTTTGGTTTAAAACTTATCTTTTGTCTCTCCAATGATAATCCATATAAGTAACATCTAATTATCTCTTAACATCTTGCAAAATAATATCACTTAATACAAAACTCCAACAAGTTATCAAAAATATATTGCATTTACCGCACTAGCGGGTCCCACGTTCAAAACGCACTTCAAAATTAACTTGGACTAACTTGTACTAGAAAAATGGTTGGAAAACTATATTCCCTTACAATAAATGTATAGGAAATTAATATATTGAAGAAAGGCATAAAATTATAGACAAGGAAACAAAATAATGTCTCGAAAATATATAAATGTTTTGGGTTCTCACACGTATCTTTCGGGGCGTCACAAATACCATACATTCAGTTAGGCCACAATTCCCCTTCAATCAAGCCAATTAGAAGCTTAAAGCCAACCATTAGAAAACCCCCAAATTAAACCCTAGAAACCGGAACTTCCGCACAAACCAGAAATTTTCTGCAAACGATCTTATCCAACGTATACAAGCTCCATTTCATACCACAACAAGCTATCATTCCAAGACTAATGAACCATAATCATATTAAATCATAAAAATTCCAAATAAATCAGAAATTGTTCCAACTTTACCTAATATCATGAAATTGTGACAGCCCCACCTTTCCCTAAGGCGAACCAAAGGGTTCGGCGGGCCGCCTGCCCAGCTCTCGCCGGGACTCTGTCGTTCACTACATTCCTCAAACAGATTACAATATAAATCTCAAAAATTACATCAAATTCTCCAACATTTACATATCAAAAGCGAAGCGTCCATGCTTCCACTACGCCACTCTGATCCATGATCCCAATTCTTATACAAGAGGAATTCCACAACAATAAAATCACAACAAGCCTTCCTTCGCCTTGAGCCCTGTGGAGGGGAATAAAACATTTTGGGGTGAGCTAAAAGCTCAGCGAGTAACCAATAAAACCAGTAAGCAAATCAGTTTCACAATCGTTCATTTCAGTGATGCCATGATTCCAAGATCAAATGTACATTTATTGCTCTCGTGAGCCAGTGAAATCGTTGTACTTAAACACCCAACGCTCCAAACAAACATTTAACAGTAAACAATCAGAGGGGGAGCCATTTCCTCCAGATGAACAGTACACAGAGGTGGAGACGTTGGTGTCCAGCACTAGACTTTCCCAGAACTCATTGAAACCAAATCATGTCATGAATCCACATGCAAGCACGCATGATATGCAATCGAATAAATAATGCAAGAAGCATTTCACAAGTACTTTCATAAGTAACTTTGGAAATAGTTTAGGGTCATTCACCTCCACGGCTCAGAACCCATCCGTCATATACCATTATCTTGTCCGAATCCAAGCCCTAAAACCCAAAACAGATTTGATGTCATTAGCGGTTTTGGCACCATTGGCACTACGATTGTCAGATGGAGTTGTAAGACCCACCATTTCGAAGCTAAGAGATAGGGCTACAATGTTACAGAAGGTCGCTCAGTCCAGTTCATAGTACAACTAGGTCAAAATTGACATATATGAAACCAGAATCTCACAAACAGGTTGGCTAACCGCACAATTGTTAAACAGCAATAATTCAGGCTACCGAAGTCCGATTGAAGTGTATCTTATGGTGTTTCGAAGCTAAAACACAACCCTACATTTCTTATGAAGACCTCCATGGCCAAATCATGCATTTTCATGATCAAAAATGGAAAACTACACAAAAACAGAATTCTGGGCGCGAAACAGGTTTCATGGACAGTCAAGGGTATTTCGGTCATTTCACATGTTACAGTGGTCAGATCAAGCTGAAATTGTGCAGGCTACTAGTTTATACCATTGGATACAACTTTCATGTTTTGGCCAAAATCTAATTCGGTAAGGATCATGGTGAAAAGTCACAGTCAGATTGGGTGAAAAGACAACCCTGTTCGCTGAACTCCTATCTAGACCAGTCTGGGTATTTCCAAATTATCTCAGCATATACAACTCCAATTCAAGTGATTCCAAAGCCATTTGAAATATAAGATACAAGGCTATAATTCGTAAGAAGACATCAACAACCAAATCGGTAGTATTCCCAGTCAAACTACCCAATTACCAAAGCTGATTACTATTCTCGGATAGAAACAGGGTAGCAGGGGTATTTCGGTCTTTTCACAGGGTACCGAGCTCAGATTGAGCTGAAAATTTACAGGTAACTATAAAAAATCATTCTCTACAACTTTTATGTTTTGTGCTAAGGCCAATTCGGCCTCTAACCTGGTCAAACAGAAACGGGCAAAATAGGGGTTAGTGAAACCCTAATCTGGAATTCATGCATTCAAGTGCTAATCTTCCACAAAACAACATCTAAAACAACTAAAAACCACTAATAAGCAATTAATTGAAGTAAAGAGGATGTTCTTGGTAAAATACCTTAAAACCACAAGAAAGGTAGGAGCTTAGTCTTTGTCCTCCAAAAATCCTTCCATTCAAGTTCCTAATCTTCCTTAACTAGCACTTTGTATGGAGTAATTTGAGTTTCCAATGGTTGGAACTTAAGATTTGGCTTGGATTTGAAGTTGAAGATGAAACTTTTCCTCTATTTCTTTCTCTCAAGTGTTCAGCCAAGAAGGAAGAAGAAATGGGATATTTTTGGTCAAATTTTGGTATTTAGTAAAGGTAAGAAAGTTAAGTCAAAGTCCAACTCCAATCGGGTCGCGACACCTAGCACCTTTTAATTGTAACACTTATCCTTTTGTCTCTCCATCATTAACCATCTAAGCAACCTCTAATTATCTCTTAACATCCGGTAAATTAAACCCAGTATCCAAAACTTAACCTAACTGGCCGAATTTTTCCGAACTTTTCGCACTAGCGGGTCCCACGTCCGATATACGCTCTTTATTTCTCAAAAACTACCCAATACTAGAAAAATCATCTTAAAACTATATTTACTCATAAACTTTATCTGGGGAATTTTTCTAATAAAGAAAATGTAGAAAAGGCGGGCGATTAAATAAAATAAACCCTAGAAAATTAGAAAATTTTCAGGTTCTCGCACTCATACTTTTCGGGGCGTCACAGAAATCATCCACAATACAACATATTTAACCACTACAAATCACTACTATATCATTATTAAAACCAAAAGGGAACTTTCTTAGCAACTTACCTCAAATTCAAGAAAACTAACACCTTAGAGCTTCCCTTTCAAAATCATTCCGTCAAAAGTTTTAAACCTCCTTAGTGAGCCCTTGTATGGAGTAATTTGTAAATCCACCGATTAAAACACAAGATTTGGACAAAGTTGAAGATAGAAAATGAAGAGGTTTTCTCTTGTTTTTCTCTCCAAAGAGCCGGACAAGGAGGAAGCAAAAATGAAGATATTTTGCAGCCAAAACAAGATATATATGAAGGAAAACAACTGGTCAAAAGTGGCTGCCGGAGCTGCCACGTCACAATCCGGCAGGAATCTGGCCGGATTTCTAACCGGATTCTTGGCCGGATTGAAGGCAGAGACGAAATCTTTTTTTTTTTCAAAAACCAACAACAATCCGGCCAGCAATCCAGCCAATAACTGGCTGGATTTGCGGCCTGATTTGGCCCTTCCCCTTTTCACAAAAATATTTTCTTCTTTCCAAGTTCAAACGCTGTGCTCCTCCGCTCGTCCAACTAATATATATATATATAAATGAAAACCCTCCTTCTTTCGGGGCGTCACAATCTCCCCTCCTTAAAAGAATGTCGTCCTCGACATTCCCACTTGTACCTACCAGATCCAAAATCCTCAAAAGTCACTCAAACATTCTAAACAAGCACCAAGAGTCAAACAACACCTACTTGTCTGATTTTCAATCCTACAAGAAATCACTTATATTTCAAACCAGACCCACAGTCTGGCATCCTAAACTTCAAGCCTAGGATACACTACAGGGATCTGAAGCCTAAGCTCTGATACCAACTGTGACAGCCCCACCTTCCCCTAAGGCGAAGCAAAGGATTCAGCGGACCGCCTGCCCAACTCTCGCTTGGACTCAGTCGTTCACTTCAATCGTCAATCAAAACCGAAATAAACCCACAAGAATAAACATAACAACGATCCAAACTTAAAGCAAAACTTATATACATTGCTATCTCAAAAAGGAGTACAACCATCGAATATACAAAGGTTCTCAATCTTCATACATCCAACCCGTGCCACACACTAGAACGAGAACCATTACAAAATTTAAGAAACTCGACTAGGCTAGTTGATACAAAACTCTCGTCCTTGCTTGCCTTCCCCTGTTAAGGAAAACAAAACTAAAGGGATGAGCTAAAAGTTCAGTGAGGTTCCGAACATATAATCAAGCCATAAATCAAACAATAAGTCATGAAACATTTACAATATAAAGCGATAATAACACATTCATTAAAAGGATATGGGCTCACAGGAAGCCATGTATTCATTCGTTCATTCGTTCTCCTGTCATTTCCCTTATTCCTCCAGTCAATTGAAAATGCATTTTTGCAAGTAAAACCCTCGTTCGTTCGTTCATTTCATTCACTCCCTCCGGGACGTTGGCCAGGCTCCACCAGAATTCAAGGTAATACTTGAGTATAACATACGTTCACTCAGGGTCACCATATCGCCCGACGGAGTCCGCTTCTGGCTCGAGTCAATCGGTAACGAAGGACAGGGCCCAATTCAGCCAAAAGGCTTACATCATGCACAAGTAACATTTCAATCATTAAATCATTGAAAATTTCACATTCATTTAGGTCGAGTGCGATAAAGCACACACTCGCCCAGAAAACTCGTTTTGGAAATCATTGAGAGCACTTAACACATTATCAAACAATAACACAAGTCATGAAGTCAAGAAAAATATAGCAATCAAGGAACACTCACCTATTTACGCAAAACAACGTGCAAATATCCTTCTAGATATTACCCTCAGTCCCCGATGAAACCTAAGATTAACGAGAAAGAATATCACCGTTCGTCTAGTAAAACAAGTAAGTGAAATCGAAGAAAATCTGACATATGACGAGTAAAACAAATAAAAACGAATTTCTAGTGAAAAGAGGGTAGTTAGATCGGAGGATGGAAATAACTAGGGTTTCATAAACCAAACTCAAAAGGGTTATAAAATTTCCAACGGAAAATACTTGGACCAAAGACAAGTTGGAATCCTACTAGATAGGCTAAGAAATATTGTTTTCAGTATCATTTATGTGGTTCAAAATCAACTCATATTCAAATAGATATTATAGATGAAATGTTTGGATGAAAATCATGTGAAAGGAGGACAAAAATACCTAAATCTCACATTTAAAACCTCACTTAAAAGTAGTTTCCTCGTAACCGAGAAAGCCCTAATTCATATCTCTTTATTTTGGGAAGGAGTAAGTAAACATTTGAAATTTCAAATTGAAGAGGTATTATGTTTTAAAATAGTAAAACGGTCATGATATTCACCCAGCGAAAATATATGAGTTCAAATGGAAAATAGCTTCTCGAACACCCTTCGAGAGCACCAAAGTAGTTTTCCATGAAATACGCGCAACTTGACACAAAACACATATCAAAAACCATTTTAACCTACTCACAAGACAAGAAAATAAACGGACGGCATTTCCCCCCTAAATACTTTATTTTCTTCCTACAATCAAAACCCAACCTTACAAGAATCAACCACAATCACAAATTCGGTTTATAAACAATAAAACACGTCCAATTAGGTCACAATATCCTTCAATCAAAGCCAATTAGAAGCTCAAAAGCCACCATTAGAAAACCCTCAAATTCAAAACCCTAGGACCGGAATTCATCCCCATAAGCAGAAATTTTCAGCAAACAACTGCAATTAATATATAAAGGTTCCATTTAACACCATTTCAATCCATCAATCCAAGACCAATCCATGCTTTTAATATAAAATCAGAAAAATAGCCCATAAATCAGAAATTAAACCAACTTGACTTAAAACCATGAAATCATCCACAATATAGCATCTCTAACCATTACAAGCCACTAATTAACCAATATTAGCATCAAAAGAGAATTTCTTAACAACTCACCTTATGAGCTCAAGAAAGGTAGAGACTTAAGGCTTCCCCTCCAAAAACAATTCCACTATCACCTTTAACCCTCCTTAGCTAGCACTTGTACGGAGTAGTTTGAAAATCCATCGGTTAAAAATCAAGATTTGTGTGAAAATTGAAACTAGAAAAATGAAGAGCTTTTCTTTCCTCTCTCAAAGTGCACAGCTGAACAAGGAGCAAAATGAAGATATTTTTGGGGCCAAAACAGTATAAAAATGGAAGGGAATGGGCGGTCAAAATTGATGGCCGCCCGTGCCACGTCACAATCCGGTCGGATTCTTGGCCGGATTCAGGGCAGTAGCAAAAATCAAATTTTTTTTCAAAAGGCTCCAACAATCCGACCGGCAATCTGGCCAAGAACTGGCCGGATTTCCGTTCGGATTTGAGGCTGAGGCGAAACCAAAATTTTTCAAAACCCTTGACCAATCCGGCCAGCAATCCGGCCAATAACCGGCCGGATTTACGGTCGGATTTGGCCCTTTCCCGTTTTCATAAAAATGTTTTCTTTCCAAGCTTGAACGTGACGCTCATCCGTTCTTCCAACAAAGATATATACACAAACACACATTTATATATATGCAATGAAACCCTCCTTAGAAATGGATAGTGAGTGGTTTTCTTTTCAATTTAAAAAGGACAATGAGAATAACCAAAATGCTGAAACAAATGTGAAAATTTCGAGGGTTCTCACAGTATAAGAATGATTTGATCTGTGCATTTTTGGAATATAGTACTTGGGATATTATTATTGTATTTTGGATGGGCTTGTATTTATGTATGTTTGACTAGTGGGTATAATAGACCCCATCTATGGTTAAGAGTGAATGCTTGTATTTATATTTTGGGTTTTGTAACGAGTCCTGGCGAGAGTTAAGCAGGCGTTCCGCCGATACCCTTGGGTTTGCCCTAGGGAGAAGTGGAGCGTCACAAATACCTAGGTAACCGTGATTGTTTAATTCGACTTGAACTTGTGACTTTTGAGTATGGGTAGCAAGAGGATATTTTCTTATTAGCCTTGGTCGAATACCTAGGTAACCGTGATTGTGCATATCTCAGGTGGTCACGTTAACACCGAGGAACTCGTCTGACCTCTTGCTTTTGCTCTTGCTTTGCCTTTGAATTTTGGTGAGTGTCAAGTGCTTGATTCATGTTGCTATGATTGAAATAATATCTATACAAGTGATATGTGATTCTTATGAACTTGTCGAGATGAGGGTATACTTTATCGCTCTCATTCTCTCCTTCTTAAATGCTTGCTACTTGAAATTTAAATTTGTATGACTTACACTTGTACTTGAACATGTTTTGACTCGTGA
This sequence comes from Coffea arabica, assembly GCF_036785885.1. NCBI lineage: Eukaryota > Viridiplantae > Streptophyta > Magnoliopsida > Gentianales > Rubiaceae > Coffea > Coffea arabica. Next base: position 12,760,355 of record NC_092326.1, read on the forward strand.
GCACTGAGCGGTAGCATGTATCACACTCTATTCGGGCAGGAGGTGCCTCTTATCCCGACTTAGTGCTATGATCGATTGTAAGTTGATTGAAGCGTTGTCTCATCGACCAATTGTACTTGTGGGGACGCCCCAACCCATTGGCTAACCTTGTAACTCGAGCCGGCAAAGGCTTGGTCGAGAAGCTTGGTGAACCTTGAGAAATGTTATAGCTTGATCTTTTGAGATCTTGCTTGGCATACTCAATTAGTATTGCCACCTCGTGCTTGTTTGGTTCCAAATCCGAGTGGGTGATATGGTGGATGGGGGAAGTAAGTGGAGCTCTACTGATGTGTTGCTACTTGAGTTGACGGAGAGTCAACCAACGATGGATTGAACCAGCCGAGACGTGGAAATAGCTCATGAGAGATCCTGTATCCTTTCTACTTGTATTTTACTTTCTATTTGTGCACTTAAATGAAATTTCATGTTAAGTCACTTTTAAATGTGATATTTGGTTTAATTTGTGCTACGTGTTTGCTTACTTGATTTTTTTGGCCTCATTAAGCGTTAACTCACCTTAAGTTGTTTTCCTTAACAGGTTTCGGAAATGAAAGTTGGGGACTCTAGACTAGCGATTTTTGGTTGAAGCTAGTGACCCTTTTGTATCGTATTGGAGATATTTGAAGTATAAATTTTGTTATACTTGGGTTTTTGGATTGTAATTGCCCTATCTCTCTCTAGGGCGTACCCCAGGGTTTAGCGGACCGCCTACCTAGCTCTCGCCAGGACTCGCTCACTCATTTTAGTAAAACAAGTTACAACTTCAATAGTAAATGAAACAATAGTTCCCAACCTTGGAATGTACATTTATGGTCAAGTCTATCCTAAACATTCATACATTTTTCCAATACAACAAAATATTCAAGTTCTAGATAACTTCCAACCCTAATCGAGCACTAGCGCAAGTACAACCACAAAAGTCAAAAACTAGATGACACCGGCCTGTACCAGCCTCACGCTTATGCTCGTATCACTTCTAAGGAAAATAAAACTAATAGAATGAGTCAAAACTCAGTGAGGTTCCAAAACATCATGCAAACCCAAGTAGCGAGTTGACCGTTGTATAAAACTTGAAATGTCAAAGTAGCGAGCATAAGAGTTCACAAAAATGAGCAATAACACTTCAAATAGCAAATTATTAGATATTCAACATTTCCAAGTAAAAGGATACAGTCTGCTCTTGGGAGCAGGCTCCATGACCACTTGTTCAAAATTTGTTGACACTCCGTCAACCATGAAATTATAACAAGTCCAGTAGAGTACCACTTAACTCCAATCTCCGCCCACCATTCAAACCCCCCTATCGGGCCCAAACATCAAGATAAACACTGGTGCTAATACTCGATTATACCAATTAGTCGAGAAGATAACACTCCACTCGACAGAACTAGAGACCCATGGTTCGTTATCTAATCGACTAGACCCTTGCCGGATCGACTCGATTAACTAGCCAGTGGGGTTTGGGCTCCCAAGAAGTCAGTATAGTCGATGAGATAACATCTCCAATCGATTTAATCAGGATAAAAGTATGGAGACGGAATGAGAGGCATCTCCCACTCGGATTGAGTGTGGTACATGCTGCCACTCAGCACTTACAAGTCAAACACAAGTACAAACTCAAGTACAGGTCAATCAAGTTCAAGTAAGTACAAGATCATTCAAGAAGGGGAGGATGAGTGTCAATAAGGGCACACTTGCCTAGCCCTGATCAAGTCAAAAATAATGCCTAGCATGTCATATTTCCACGCATTTCAAGTATTTCAAGTCAATATACAGGTAACATGCAAATCAAGTTACTTATGCATAAATGAGATATCAAGTGTTTAGTTGAGTTAGATCAAATGCGATAAAGTACACACTCACCTATGAATATCAAAGCAGGTGTTTAGTAAATTTCTAACAATAATGAGTATGGAACATGTAGTTGGAACACTCACCAATTAATTGCAACCCTTCACTTTATCCCCGGTTTGTCCTCTTGAACTCTCTCGAGTCCTGTGGTCATATACTATATTAAAAGACTAGCATACAAAGCCAAGATACACGAAGAAATTTAGGTTTCTAGGACTTCATTTCCTTTCACTTACACCTCAATTCCACTCATAAACCATACCCAAAATGATTTACCAACTCCAAACTGAAAGTGGGAAATGAAAGCAAGAACGGTTCTAAGAGAATAGAATTTTCCAGTTTTGCGCAATACTATTTGAAAAACCATATCTCAAGCTTCTAAAATCTAAAATTGATAAACTTTATATCGTCAGAAAATAGATTCAAAGGGTTACAATTTCTCAGAAACATTTGTAATATTCTATCCATAAGTCAGTCAAATTCGAGCCTCAAGTTGCTGCTTCATCCAGTAAAAGACAGAACAGGTGTAGATAATCAGTCAAATTTGAAAAATCACAGATATTCATATGAATTGAGAAAATTTCTGAAATTTTCACGGTTGATAGTACTCTGAATCTAGTTTTAAACGCCACAAACGGAATGAAATTCTGAATTTTCTACATCAAGCTATAATTGATTTCCCAAGACTGCCCAAGGTTCCCTGCAGAACAATTTTCAGCAGCACTTCCTTTGTGTTTGCCAATTTTTCCAGCCATTTCAAGGCTTTATTCTCACAACAAAACAATCTCAAATCAATCATATACATACCAAGCCAACAACTCACTAAGTCAAGCATATACATAGCATGTAACCCTCACTTAGTTAAGCTAGAAAATTAAACCCTAAGCTGAAATTTCATTAATCAACACCAAAACTAGAGTATCATCCAATACATTTCAAGATTCAAGACATCTACTCCATAGTTTGCTAAAATAAGAAAGAAAAAGGAATTTTTAGACTTCCACCTTCCAAAACACTTGAAGAAAGTGAAAAAGAAAAGCTTTCCTCTCCAAACAACTCCACAACAAGCTTCCTTAGCTCCTTGGTGCTAGTTTAATCGGTTTAGATTTTGAGATTTCAACTCAAACAAGGCTAAATCAAGATGAAGTTGGAAGTTCTCCTCTTTGTTTTTCTCTCTTAATTTTCGGCCACCATGAAGAAATAATGAGAGAAATGTAGCGAAAAGGAAAGATAAGAAGGAAAGAATTGTCTTGGTCAAACCCTCTTGGATGGCCGACACTTGTCGCTCAAGATTTACTTTCTTTGTTCCTTTTCCTTAGTCAATAATGGTGGCTGACTTAAAGATTAATTTAAGGAGGATTAGGTGAATAAAAATAAGAAGATTAGGGTAAGAAAGTACTGGTCAAGTGGTGTACTCAATCGGTAACGAACGGTGCACGTCGGTTCAAGTCTATTCTCCTTAACTCTCTCATACTTGTGTTTTAACTTATGATTCACTAACTTATTATTAGCACTTCTAATCACACACTTCCTCTTATCTAATACTCACTCTAATCCACCAAATTTAGTACACACACCTCACCAAGTGATCACATTACCAAAATGCACCAAAAATACACCAAAAACCCTCATTTGCACCATTCCGTTAGAAAACTCATAATTTGAGTTATAAATATAAAATATTCATACAACTTGGCCTGTTAAAAACTATATTTCAAATACCAATAATCTTTAGAAGACACCTCAAAGAGATTCAGTTCATAAGTTGGTCCAAATTGAGCCATAAGCTACTACAACATTCCTATTTTTACTTGTGCAGGGCAGAATTTTCAGTCAACTTTGCCAATTTTCTGGAATTTATAGAGATTGAATCTGTAACGGCCCCACCTCCCCCTAAGGCGAACCAGAGGGTTCGGCGGCCGCCTGCCCAACTCTCGCCGGGACTCAGTCGCTCACTACAGTTCTCAACCCAATTACAATATAAATCTCAAAATTACCTCAAATTCTCCAATGATTACATATTACAAATGCAGCAGAAACTGATTCCAATCGTGGAACGTATACTTACATCCATATCAATTTCAAATATTTACACAAGACCAACTCATACATAAAATAGATCCAAACTTAAACTGTACACGATATAAGCCATCCAGTCACGTGAATAAGCACTCCAAGCTTTTCTTCGCCTTGAGCCCTGTGGGGGGGAAATAAAACATTTTTGGGGTGAGCTAGAAGCTCAGCGAGTAACCATTAAAATCAGTAATCAATTCAGTTTCACAGTCGTTCATTTCAGTGATGTCATGATTTCAAGATCAAATGTACATTTATTGCTCTCGTGAGCCAGCGAGATCGTTGTACTTAAACACCCAACGCTCCAAACAAACATTAAACAGTAAACAGTCAGTGGGGGAGCCATTTGCTCCAGATGAACAGTACACAGAGGTGGAGACGTTGGTGTTCAGCACACGAATTCCAAGCACTCATTTAAGCCAAAACATGTCATGGGCCACATGCAAGCACTCATGATATGCAATCAAGTAAATAGTGCAAGAAACGGTTCATAAGAAGCTTTAACAATAGTTTGGGGTCACTCACCTCCACGGCTCAGAAATCATCCATCACATAACATTGCCTTGCTCAAATCCAAGTCTTAGATCACAAACTCAATGCAAACAAGTCCTTTAAAACTTCGGATAGCACTTCCCCTAAATTTGCTTACTTTCCCAGCCATCATGGCTTCATTATTTCTTCAGCCAGTCCCAAAGTCACACAAATAAGTTCATCTAATATCCATTCAGCAAGCTCCAAGTAGTACTAGTACAAGTCAAGCTAGGAAAAAGTCCGGAAATGAAGGTTAAGCTCAAAACCAGAAAAACAGTTTTGACGTCATTTTGCGGTAATGGTGTCAATTTTACTATGATTATCGGATGGGGGTGTAAGACCCACCGTTTCGAAGCTATGAAACAGGGATACAACAATGTAGAAGGCCACTCAATCCAAATCCTAGCACAACTAGGTCAAATATGCCAAAAATACCAAACCAGAACCACTAAAACAGGTTCACAAATCACACAATGCTGTAATGAGTCCAACTCAGTCTATACAGGTCCAAATGCCGAAATTCCAAAGGCATATGTTAGCTAAGACATCCAGCTACATTTCCTCAGAAGACACCAACAACAAAATCCAAACCAATTCCAGTCAAAACAAACGATTACAAGCGCAGTTTTCACATTCTGAGCAACCCAGATCAGCAATAGTAAAATCGACATATATCACTCTACACTAATCCAAATGACCTGAAATTTTTCAGGCACTTCAAACTCATCAATACCTACAACTTTCATGTTTTGAGCAAAGTCCAATTCGGCCTCTAACCCTATGATCTAAAACCAGACAGAATTAGGGGTTTATGAACCCTAACTTTTCACAATTCATTCCAAACCCAAAATTGATTGCAAATATCAACAATTCACACCTACTAGTGTCATTATAGGCCATTGCCAATCATCATAAACAACCACACCATCATAATCCAATTAAACCAGAAAAATCATCAATAAAATAAAAACTTCACCAAATCACTTCAAACCGAGATGAAAACCAGAAATTTCAGCACTTTAATCACTAATAAGCATAACTTAAGCTTCATTAAGTGCAAGAGGGAATTCACACACCACTCACCTAGTAACCAAGAGAGATAGAGATGTTGGACACCTTAGCTCTTCAAACAAACTTCACTAAACTACCTACTAGCACCCAAGGAAGGAATTTTATGGAGTAAAAACTAATTTAGGCAAGTAGTTTGGATGATTTGAGCTAGGAATTTGCCAAGATGTTGAAGAGTTTTGTCTTTCTTCTTGCTAGAGAGGGCCGGCCATCCAAAGGTAAGAAATGGTGATTTTTGGGCAATTTTTACGATATTTAACCTTTGGTCAAAAAAGGTCAAAAATTGGAATAGTAAATCTTAAAGTAAAACCAAGAAGAGGGTGACACTTGTCACCTCATTAATGCAATCTTATCACTTCTTTTTCCTCTCACATCAATCAAATCTCACTCTCTACTTATCTCTTAACACCCGATAAATTTTACATAGTATCCGAAACTTAACCTTATTGGCCGAATTTTTCCGAACTTTTCGCACTAGTGGGTCCCACGTCCATTATACACTCTTAATTTTCCAAAAACTCTCCAATACTAGAAAAACCATCTAAAAACTATAATTACTCATAAAAAAAATCCTCAGGAAAATTTCCTAAGCCAGGAAATGCAGAAAACATGCTATTAAAGGAAATAAAACCCTCGGAAAAGATTAAGGTTTTTACGGGTTCTCAAACTCTTTTTTTTCGGGGCGTCACAGAATCAAATTCTAAATTTTATACCGTAGGAATCCCTATGAGTCTAGTTTCAAATGCAACAAACAGAACTCAATTCTGACTTTTCTATACGAAGTTATAGCCAATTTTCCAAAACTGCGTAGAGCCTCATGCGAAAATTTTCAGATTTTCTAACAACTTGAGATTGTGAAACTTTTCTTAACAAAATTCACTCCCTTGGCTCAAATTCAATCATTAAAACATCCAAGAATCTAAAGTTAGTAAGTTCAAATAAGAGTTATAAAAACAAGTAAAATTTCGGTGCCTCACAAATTGTAAATGGTAGCCTTAGAAGGATTTGACTTGTTTATTTCAAGTGTTCCTTTAATCCTAAGTCTATGATTGACTTGTCGATCTCTATTAAGCGAGAATGAGTGCGTGAGTCCTGACAAAAGTTGGGTAGGCGTCCCGCTGATACCCTAGGATTCGCACTAGGTTGAGGTAGGGGCGTCACAGTTGGTATCAGAGTGCTAAATTTGAAATACCTGGAATAGTGTTAAGAGTTCTTAGTCGTGAACTTTTGGTCATAAAAATCCATGATAAATCTTAAGTTAAATCTTTGAATGACCCCAGTGATTTTAAGGAGCTAACCTTTAATTTTGTGGGTTGTTTGTCGGAAATGGACAGTGGCAGTGACAGTGATTGTGAGGACCCGAAAATTTTCTTATTTTATCGTATATTACTAGTTTATTTAAATATTTATTCATTCGTTTTCTCCGAATAATTTATTTTAAATTTTCTTTTGGAACTATGACTTGCATATATTCTTAAAATGTCCCGTTAATAAATTTAATTTTCGAAAACTCGTTTAGTGAGATTTAGTGAAAACGCGTTTGGAGGCAATAGTCGATTTGAGAGTACAGTGACCTTGGAGATTTGAGGACTCGTAATTCTTATATCTATTTATTTATTTATTTTATTGATTTATTCACTTATTTATTGGCTTACCCTAAAATGGTTATTTTTATGTTTAAGTACTCAAGTATTAGTTAGTAATACTATCATTGTGAGTATTTCTTAAAAATTTCACTATATCGCGCACAAATCGGAAGTACACGTTTTCGCTCGCGTGATTAATTGAGGGACTTTAGACCTGTATTTTTAGACTATTAAGGGTGAATAATAATAGTATCAATGGAAGTGCATTACAGGTTTAGTGCACAAGAGAAAAAAAACTCGAGAGAAAACGGGCACGAAACGCGCGCATATGCGTACTATTCTTAGTTGACTTATGGAGTAATTTTGGCCACAAACTCTTAAGCTTCTCAACGAAGCCTCAACCATCAGCCAACAACTCTCCTTTCTCTCTCTCAAGCAGCCGTGCAACACCAAGGAGAAGAAGACTAAAAAATTTCTTCATCTCATCCCACTTTCTTGCACCAAATCCTCTCAAATTCATACCACAACTAGCAAATAATTTGTAGATCATCTTGGGCTAGGAAAAGAGCTTCATTCTCATGGTTTTCTTGAACTTCTTGTGGCCGAAAATTCTGGTCTTCATCATCTAAGGAGGTAGCTAATCATCTAGCCCTTGAATCTTAGCTTTTGTAAGTTAGATTACACTTAGAAGTTTGTAGCTTCATGTGGGTAGTTTTGGATTGTTGAAAATCATGTTGAAGGGCCGGTTCTGCCCTGCCGAATTGCAAAACTGTCTCAATTATGGAAAACCCTCTTTTTGGCTAGTTGAATGCCTTAGTTTGAATTGGGACTTGTTATTTTGAAATTCTTGGTGTTAACCACCTACCAAATATATGTTTGCTGTTTCTTAGACTTTTCCTTCATAAATGAACCATGTTTGAGATGATTTCATTGGCCAAATGTTTGAAAACAGAAGCTTGAACACAGATTTGTCTTCGGATTCCCTTGAACTTTGGTAGTTTAGTTAACTACGTTCCCTTATCAATTTTCAAGTGAAATTTGACAGAGCTGTATCCCTTATATGGCAGTGTAATCATACCAAATTTGGTGCTATTCCGAGTTCATTTCAATGCCCAACTGAAGTCCCAAAGATTGCGTTTCAAATCTGAAAAATTGCCCAATGGTCGTCATTTTGAACCAATTTTGAGCTACTATATCTTGGTGCTCAAAACTCCAATCCTTGTTCCATTTGTTGTGTTTTAAACTTTGATTATAACTCTAATTGAGTTTCAAATTTCAGAGGCTAGTTCACATTCTGTGAATTTTGCCGAATTTCCAAAATTTGCCAAAAACCAACCCTGAATCTGTTTTGGAAGTGTAAGTCAGGAACTTTAAGCAAATTTGAGTGTCTTCCATTTAGAATCATGGAAAAGTGCCTTCTAGGAACTTTTAGTACTTTGGAAGTAGTTTCCAACGGTACCAAGTTTTTCAATTTTGGACCTACGGAGTGTAAGATACGATTTTTCAAAGATTGCACCTCAAATCTGGAATTTCTGAACTTGAAGGGAATTGAGTTTTTAGAAACTCTCCATTTCCCTTCGATATTACTTGACCATTTTACAGTTGATTTCAAAGATGAAAATCAAATTTCCTTATATTATTAAACCCCACTTTTGAGTCTCGATTTACGAGTTATTGAGGCTCTCTTTCATGATATTTTTTTAGATTGTACAAGTGTACAATCTCTTTCTTGTTAATAAGGGATTTAAAAGTGATAGTGTGTAATTGTAAATTATTTGCTCAGGCACTCAAGGAGACCTTCAAGAGGATCTCACAAGGAATGCCTAAATACTTGATTGTGCACCACTCTTATTTTGACTAGGTGAGTGTCAAGTGCATGACTTGATGTATTTATTTGATCTATCTTGCTTATATACGTGAATGTTACTTGATGGGATGAGTGTGTAATTTATCGCACTCGCTCTCATTTACTCGAACTTTACTTGCATTAAACTTGATTTTTTTTTTAAAGTCGATTGGAGTGAATCTCATCGGCAAAATATACTTGTTTTCGTGTGCATGTCGTGTTATCGTGTGTGTCATGTTGTCGAGTGGAGTGAACCTTCTCGACTTATGGGGATGCCTAATTCTCTTAGCTAATCTTGCAACTCGAGCCGGCATGGGCTTGGTCGAGAAGCTTGATAAACCAAGAGAATAACAAAACACAACTTGATCTTTTGAGATCTTGTTTGGCATACTCGTGGAGTATCGCCTTTTTCGTGTGTGTTCTTAAAACAAAACTTGATCTCTTGAGGTCTTGTTTGGCATACTCGTTGAGTATCGCCCTTTTCGTGTGTGTTTGGTTATGGATCCAAGAGGGTGGAATGATGGATGGAGAAAGCAATAGTGTAGTTTCTACGGACATAATACCTACCCGAATGATGGAGTGTCATCACGAGGGAGTATCGGATCGAGCCATGGCGAAGCAGGTGGAAATTAGCTCCTGAGAGCTCCTGTATGCTATTCAAGTGTGTTTAATTGTTAATTGTGAATTATTTGACTTTATCGCTTTATTCATGGTATAAATGTTATTGATACTTGAACTATGTACTTGCATGATTTTCTTGACCTCACCTGAGCATTGGCTCATCCCATTAGTTTGTTTTCCTTAACAGGAACTGGAATGAAAGAAGTTAAGGAAATGCTGACTCGAGGCACTTTTGTATTAATGTTTTGATTGTAATCGACTATACACTTTTGGATGTTGTATACTTTGGGGAAAGTGATTGTAAGATTAAAATTGTGATGTAAGATTGAATATTTATGTATGGAAATGACTTCGTACCTTTATTCCAATTTTCATTGTTAGTATTAGACTTTAAGTTTGAATTGGAATTGTCTTGAGTCCTGGCGAGAGCAGGGCAGGCGTCCCGCAGATACCCTTGGGTTCGCCTTTGGGAGAAATTGGGGCGTCACAGTGATAGGATCGAGGAACCTCCCCTAGTGATTCAATTTCACATGGTCAGAGACGGACCCCCCCTTCAGTGGTCACCCGCCAGGCAGATTAGGATGTGCCCATGCCGAGAAAGGCTCTCCTACCCTAACTATGACGCCCCTACTTCTTTCAAGGGCGTACCCAAAGGCATTCACGAAATGCCTACCCAACTCTCGCCGGGACTCACTACAATCCGAAATTCAAAAGTTAGAAATACTTCAAATATTTTCAATATATAATTAAAGTACTCCAAAACATTTCATTCTTAATATTAGTTAACCTTCAAGCTTAAATACAACCCAAAAGAATATGTACTACAGTCATATGCTACAATACAACTTAAAGTCTTCAAAAGAAAACAACCTAGTACTATTCGCGAGCACTCTCGGTCTTGAACTCTGTTAAAGAAAACAAAAGCATGGAATGAGCTAAACAACCCTGTGAGATTTCAAGACACACTAGCAGTTCTAATAAATCAAGTACATTGGGCATAACTCACATATGGTTCAAGGTTGAACATTGGCACACTAGAATGAAACAGTTATCATTGTACAGAAATAAACACACATTGAAAGGATACGGTGTTCACTTGGAACGATTTCGGTCCACTTCATCTTATAACTCCAGTGATTTACCCAGTTATCTGGCCATCACCTTATCCCTCCAATGGTAATACTCGAGTATACAGATACGGTGGCTCAGGGTTCCAACCTGCCCGACCAAGCCCAGTCTTGCTCAAGTAGGTTAGTAACCAAGGGCAGGATCCAGTTCAACTTAGTGCTTACAACATGCGCAAGTAATCAAGTAAATCGGTAAACGGTAGTCGTTCACGGTTAACGGTAGAAATTTATGGTTAAACGGTAGAAATTTATCATTTTAGTAGGTCGAGTGAGATAAAGTACAGACTCGCCTTAAAACGGTGGACAGTTACATAAGAGCAATTATAGGATGCACTTAACACTTAAGCACACAATAACTATGAAGTAAACATGTAGCAAAACTGTTCAAGTCACGTACACCTATAAGGAACATTCACCAATTCAAAATAAGTGAATAAGTGAGCAAATAAACTCTTTAGTTGTCCCCATCGGGATCTCCTTGGAAACCCTCTCGAGTACCTGAAGAAATAATGATCAATTATCACTCAGACATACTCACGACCACGTAACATCCAAAGAAGAAAGTACATGCACTTAAAATTTAAGACAATGTCTTATAAGAGTTTTACTCAACAAAAATCGAGATTCAAAATGGGGATTTAAGATCACAAGTTCGAATCAAGTTAAAGGAACTTTTCGCTAACTCATTAAAATAATGCTCAAAGAAAACTCAAAAGCTGTCTTTGATTCAAGTCGTGGTAAGTGAACCTCAATTCCAAGAGAAAGTGCCAATTTCACTTTTGGCACGAAAATCGAGAAAAAGGTAAATAGTTTTCATCTCCCAAAACTTCTAATCTCATGACCCAAAAGTTAGGATATAAAGGACGTTCACATTTTCCAAACTAATAGAGATAAAAAAAATCATCCAAAACTCCACTCATTTCATATAAAATATCAAAGATAAGGTTCCAAGATTCAAGTGTAAAACTAGTGCAATTCACCCAGAACTACTCTAGCCAAATGCTTCCTTTTTTGAGTTTAAACTCATGGAAATTGAGGCAAAAAGAACTAGGGTTTGAAGTTCATTTCTCAAGTATAAAATAAGGTGTTAAAGTCACAAGAGAACTTGTATCATTCATGAAATCGAGTTTAAAATAATCTATCAATATCGAAATAAGAGAACGAGTTCTCAAAAAAAAAACTCATTTCTCAAGAAAGCGGGAAATTTCAGCTTTACGCGTCAAACTTAGAAAAATCAAATCTTGCACTCAGTAGGTCCAAAAATGGAAACCTCTATACCATTGAAAACTACTTTCAAAATACTAAAATTTCCTAGAAGACACTTTTCCAAGATTCTAAATGGAAGACAATCATCTTTCAGCTCAAAGTGGCTGATCTGAGCAAGCAAAGCAGTTTCAGTCATGTTTTTCGGCAAATTTTGAAAATTCGGTAAAATTCAAAAAAATTGAACTAGCCCATTGAAATTCATAACATAATAAGTGTTTCAAACAAAGTTTCCAACACGACAAACAGAACTAAATTCGGAGTTTTGAGTATTGAGATACATCAGTTCAAAGTTGGTCGCGTTTTGCAAACTGTTCAGTCATTTTCCAGATTTGAAAAGCTATCTTCGAAGTATCATTTAGCCATCAAATGGCATTGTATGTGACAGCCCCACCTCACCCTAAGGCGAACCAAAGGGTTCAGCGGACCGCCTGCCTAGCTCTCGCCAGGACTACGGAGTCGAATCACACAAATCCGATATTACGCGAGATAGGACCCAAAAGAAATGAACGATTGAAGACCGCCAAGCTTAAACATGGGGAAAACGCTTTCATATATATACATGTCGCTAGGTTTACAATTCAAATGGAACCAGTGAAACGAAATACATTTAGAGTTTCCTCATTCTCGAGGAGCTATACAAAAGAACAAAAGATTTTCTAACTAGCTGAACTCGCTTCTCAAAATCATGATTTCCAAAAGAGGTTCCTGTAAGGAAAACAAAGGTAACAGAAAGGGGGTGAGCTTACGCCCAATGAGGTACCAAACATGTAGCAAAAAAATCAGGCATTTCACATTGTACAAATCAGATACACATGCTCGCTATAAAGTAAGACAGGTAAACACAAGAACTCAAATAGGAAGGATACAGGTGGCTCTCAGGAGCCAGCTTTCCAGCGCAGTACTTGATCCAAGCCGGTTGACTCTCCGTCAACGTATATAGAACCAACACGTCTGTAGACCCCGCTTTACACCAAATTCCGTCCACCAAACACCCCTTTACCGGGCCCGCTCACCTCAACAGAAACAGAAATGGTAATACTTGAGTATACCGGAATTAAGGGTCTCAATACCCAAAGATCCCAAAACAGACTACCGTGGTTCGTTATCTAATCGTCCAGGCCCTTGCCGGCCCGACTCGAATAACTTAGCCACAGGGCTTGAGCTCATAGGTCACAGAAAGGTCGTTGGTTACAAGTTTCCAAATGACGTCCGAACAGATACACATACAGATACAGATATCAGATACAGATACAGATTCAGATTGACACCAAAATTGGCATATGAACAGACAAGAGAACGAGTGTGATAAAGTACACCCTCGTCTCAAACAAATTAAACAGATTGCAGAGCAGAAATCAAGTTAAACAGCCATGGAGGGGAGTGGTACACTCACCGGTTCAAGTACAGATACCTCAAAATTTTCACTTCGGATTGGCTTTAATCGCCAAGAAACCCTAAAATAATCAAAGTAAACCAATTGAAGGTTTCACATCCAGAATCGATTAAACAAAATGCACATGTGAGGCTCGACTACTAGTCGTATGCCTCACCAAATAATTACTAATGCAAGGGTACAAAACATGATTTTTGAGAACAAAAAGGTAACATGAAGACCTAGGTTCAACAACCCAAAAGCCCTTCATTTCTATCACAAGCCAATTCAAACTTAAAGGAACCAATCGGTCTAGAAAAATTGGATAGCACTTCCCCTAAATTTCTTATTCTTCCAGCCATCACGGCTTCATTATTTTCCTCAATCAACTCCCAAAGTTGTGAGGCCCCAGTTCGTACTACGTTGATATATTCATTAATTTGGCGGTAACGTTTGGTTTTGGGAGTATTTCGAAAACCCTAAGTAGGAATTAAGATTTAAACCCTAAGTTCCGGTTAAGATTGAAAACCCGTTTTTTTCCTACATTTTCTATATTAGAAAATTCCCCAGATAATTTTTATGAGTAAATATAGTTTTTAGATGATTTTTCTAGTATTAGTTAGTTTTTGAGAAATTAAGAACGTATATCGGACGTGGGACCCACTAGTGCGAAAAGTTCGGAAAAATTCGGCCAATTAGGTTAAATTCCGGATACTGTGTAAAATTTATCGGGTGTTAAGAGATAAGTAGAGAGTGAGAAGTGATTGATGTGAGAGGGAAAAAGAAAGATAAGAATGCATTAATGAGTGTGACAAGTGTCACAATATGATTGGTTGGTTTACTATTCACATTTTTGACTTTTGACCAAAATTAGTTAATATCTCCAAAAATTCACAAAAAAATCACCATTTTTCACCTCTTGATGGCCGAACCTCTCAAGCTCAAGAAGAAAGAAATTCTTCAACTTTCAAGCTTCCATTTCACTCAATCTTCCAAAACCAACCACATAACTTAGATTCTACTCCATAAAATCTATCCTTTGGGTGCTTGTGAGTGGTCTATTGAAGTTTGTTTGAAGACTTAAGGTGTCCAACATCTTCCTCTCTCTTGGTTACTTGGTAAGTGGTATATGAACACCCTCCTATATCTAATGATGTTGAATTTATGCCTAATGGTGGCTATTGTGTTAGAAATTGTGGTTTATTTCATGGTTTGGAATGATTGGTTGAGTTTTTATTTTTATTTTTTTTGGAATTTTCTGGTTTCATATGATCTTGATGGTGTGGTTGTTTTTGATGGTTGGTAATAAGGGGTTTTGGCTCTAGTAGGTGCATTTGATAGGAAATTGCAATCAATTTTGAATTTGGAAGAATTTATGGAAAATTAGGGTTCTTGGTTGAACATTCTGTCCGAAATTTTGGGTCATAGATAGAGGCCTAATTTGACTTTGCTCAAAACATGAAAGTTGTAGGTATTGATGTGTTTGAGGTGCCTGTAAAATTTCAGGTCATTTGGTTTAGTGTAGAATGAGATACGACGAAATTACTGTAGCTGTTCTGCTTTGGACAGAATGCGAAAACTGTACTGGTAATTGGCCATTTTGACTGGAATTGGTTTGGATTTTGAAGTTGGTGTCTTCTGATGAAATGTAGCTAGATGTCTTAGCTAACATATGCCTTTGGAATTTCGGCATTTGGACTTGTATGGACTGAGATATACCGATTACAGTTTTCTGTGTTTTGCAAACCTGTTTTGGTAATTCTGGTTTCGTATTTTGCATATTTGACCTAGTTGTGCTAGGATTTGGACTGAGTGGCCTTCTACATTGTTGTACCCCTGTTTCTTAGCTTCGAAACGGTGGGTCTTACACCCCCATCCGATAACCGTAGTGAATTTGGTGCCATTACCGCATATTGAGGTCAAATACGGTTTGTGATTCTGGTACGTTTTTGGAAAGTTTATGGCTGGAACTTTGACTTCACATTTGACTGAGTTACAAGCTGTTTGGGCTTCCGACCAAAACACCAAACTTATAACCCTATATCAGAGCTTTCTAACGCCCTTGGAATTTCATGAATCGGATTTATAAAACCTGAGATATAGCCGAGCAAACAAGGCCTGCCCGTGAAAATGACCAGAAATCTGTTTTGGTCCTGATGACCAATTTCCGTTCCGAATTTGGATTGCCGACCTTCATGAAAGTTGTTCCATTTGGAATGAACTATCTAACTGCCAATTTTCAGCTCTTTTGACCATGTGTAGCATAGAAAACAGTTAGCACTCAAAACTGACCATTTGTGCATTGGCCAGATTTCGTAAGTGATTGTGTTTGGTTCATTTGGGACTAAAGCCTCTAGTTTCAGTTCTGGATGTCTTCATAACAGTTGTTGTTCATCCTTTAAGCTTCGATATGGCGTCTCATACGCCTTAATCCAATATTCGTAACTCATCTTATGAGTAAACTAGAAACGAGTGTCAAATCTGCCGTTTCCGTTTCCGTCTGTCATATTTACGTGCGCGCGTGTTGTTTTGCCGTTTTGCTTGTTTTGGGCATGTTAGTGGCCGTTTGTGATAAAATCTTCTATTTCAGACAGCGGTGAGCTAGGCGGAGCCGGTGGGTCCCACTACTAGCGAACGCGCGAAGCGATTTTGCTTTCGTACTACTTTTGGTATTTTGAGTAAGTATTCAGGCCGGTTTGGTATGTTTTCTTTGCTATGTGTTTGAGATATGTGAAAAGGGCACTTAGGCGAGGGTGTACTTTATCGCACTCGACCTAAACCCTAATTTGAATGTATAATTGTACTTGGCATATGTATATGAACCTTTTGGAACCAAAACCCTTGAGCTTGTGGCTCGGGGCGACTTTCGAATAAAGTTTGTGAAGTTTGCAAAGTTTGTGATTTTGAATAATTTTGTGAAGTTTGTGAGTTTGGGGCGAACTCTTGACCTGGTTGGACTATTCGAGCCGGTTAGGGCTTGGTCGAAGTCAGTCCAACTTAGTCTGAGGTCACCAAGTTTGTAGGTTCATGTTATGAACCAATTTTGTGAATCCGGTTCACCGAGAAGGTGACCAAGTTTGTGACCCGAGCTTGTGACTCAAGCTCAAGTTTGTGATTTCGTTCGCCCGGGCAAGTTTGTGAGGTGACTGGCCAGTGAGCGTGATAAGGTGTCGGTGGGTGTACAAGTGAAGTTCTACGGACTATTATTTGCAGTCGACGGAGTGTCGGCAGGAGATCACGCATGGCACATGAGTTGGCTTTGGAGCCACCTGTATCCTTATTATGTGATGTTACTTTTCTGCTTTTGCTTTACTCTTATTGTGTAACTATTACGTGAAATTTATGCTTTCGCCCCTGTTTACTTACTAAGCATATAGCTTACCCCATTCCTTTTGTTTTCCTTAGCAGGGGCCGACGCGGGGACTTTTGGCTCGTATACTAGTATAGTTAGATTGGCTTGTAATAGTTGAACAGTTAGGATGTTTGTTTTTGTTTTGGTGGTTTGACTCGATACTTTTGGAGAATGTAATTATAACTCTTTTGGGGTTGTATATATTGTATTTAGTGCTCTTTCGAACTTTAAGTTTTGAGTCCTGGCGCGAGCTAGGCAGGCGGCCCGCCGATACCCTTGGGTTCGCCCTTGGGAGAAGTGGGGTCGTCACAGTTGGTATCAGAGCTTAGGCTTTCGATCTCTGTAGTGTATCCTAGACTTGAAGTTTAGGATGCCGGACTGTGGGATACTTGGCTATTAAGGTAAATATTGAATGCTAAGATTTTGATATTGACTTTTGTAATTTTGCATAAGGCAAAGTGGGGATTGAGTTGATTGCACTTGGAGATGGCCAGTCCCAGTGTGAATCGATTTGGTTCTTACTTAATATTGAAGTTAGCTATTTGGACCTATTCTTTAGGTTTGCACCCTAGGGCCGCCGGGGCGGTGCTGGTGGATTAGGTAGGTTCCGTAGGGGAGGCGTGTAGGACCGTTGATGGAATTTCCTTTTGACTATCTGATATGTTTAATTTGTTATATCTGCCATGTTTATTTTGTTATAACCAATATGCCTGGCTTCTTTTGTTACCCAGTGATTGACTACATTTTTGGAGCCGTAGTGCTCACGTAAATAATGGATTTTGCACCGACCGGATGTCGGATAACTTGTATATTTTTAGTGTGACTTTGTAAAAATATGTATATTTGAGTATAATCTTTTGAGCTTATTTGTTTGAACCCGGCTTTTGAATTTATTCGTACTTGTGTGGTTGTAGACCGGCTACTACTCGAGTGGTTGAACTTTTGAGGCATTGCCTGTTGTGTACTTGACTGCTTTTGAGGATTATTTGATCTGATTAGTGCAAGTTGGAATTTCGAGGACGAAATTCTTTTAAGGAGGGGAGATTGTGAGGCCCCAGTTCGTACTACGTTGATATATTCATTAATTTGGCGGTAACGTTTGGTTTTGGGAGTATTTCGAAAACCCTAAGTAGGAATTAAGATTTAAACCCTAAGTTCCGGTTAAGATTGAAAACCCGTTTTTTTCCTACATTTTCTTTATTAGAAAATTCCCCAGATAATTTTTATGAGTAAATATAGTTTTTAGATGATTTTTCTAGTATTAGTTAGTTTTTGAGAAATTAAGAACGTATATCGGACGTGGGACCCACTAGTGCGAAAAGTTCGGAAAAATTCGGCCAATTAGGTTAAATTCCGGATACTGTGTAAAATTTATCGGGTGTTAAGAGATAAGTAGAGAGTGAGAAGTGATTGATGTGAGAGGGAAAAAGAAAGATAAGAATGCATTAATGAGTGTGACAAGTGTCACAATATGATTGGTTGGTTTACTATTCACATTTTTGACTTTTGACCAAAATTAGTTAATATCTCCAAAAATTCACAAAAAAATCACCATTTTTCACCTCTTGATGGCCGAACCTCTCAAGCTCAAGAAGAAAGAAATTCTTCAACTTTCAAGCTTCCATTTCACTCAATCTTCCAAAACCAACCACATAACTTAGATTCTACTCCATAAAATCTATCCTTTGGGTGCTTGTGAGTGGTCTATTGAAGTTTGTTTGAAGACTTAAGGTGTCCAACATCTTCCTTTCTCTTGGTTACTTGGTAAGTGGTATATGAACACCCTCCTATATCTAATGATGTTGAATTTATGCCTAATGGTGGCTATTGTGTTAGAAATTGTGGTTTATTTCATGGTTTGGAATGATTGGTTGAGTTTTTATTTTTTATTTTTTGGAATTTTCTGGTTTCATATGATCTTGATGGTGTGGTTGTTTTTGATGGTTGGTAATAAGGGGTTTTGGCTCTAGTAGGTGCATTTGATAGGAAATTGCAATCAATTTTGAATTTGGAAGAATTTCTGGAAAATTAGGGTTCTTGGTTGAACATTCTGTCCGAAATTTTGGGTCATAGATAGAGGCCGAATTTGTGAGGCCCCAGTTCATTCTACGTTGATATATTCCTTAGTTGGGTGGTAACGTTTGGTTTTGTGAGTATTTCGAAAACCCTAATTTCCGGTTAAGATTGGAAACTCGTCTTTTCTACATTTTTCTGTATTAGAAAAATTCCCCAGATAATTTTTATTGAGTAAATAGAGTTTTTAGATGATTTTTCTAGTATTAGTTGGTTTTTGAGAAATTAACAACGTATATCGAACGTGGGACCCACGAGTGCGAAAAGTTCGGAAAATTTCGGCCGATTAGGTTAAGTTTCGAATACTGGGTTTAATTTACCGGGTGTTAAGAGATAAGTAGAGATTGCAATTTGGATTGATATGAGAGAGAAAAGTTAGGTAGATATTTCATAAAAGGTGACAAGTGTCACCATAAGATTAACTCTTACAATAAGATTTACTATTCCATTTTTTGACTTTTGACCCAATTGGTTAAATACCTTAAAATTAACCAAAAATCACCATTTTTCTCTTACCTTTGGCCGGCCCTCTCTCTTGCAAGAAGGAAGAAAACCTCTCTCAATTCCTTGCTCTAATCTTGCCCAAATCAACAACTTAACCGTTTAATCTTGAATTCCTTCCATAAAACCTCTTAGTTTAGTGCTTGTAAGGTGTTGTGTGGAGTTGTTTGGAAGCTTAAGGTGCTAAGTGGTCTCTCTTCTTTGGTTCTAAGGTAAGTGACTATGGAACCCCTCTCTTCTATCTAAAGATGCTTAATAAATGACTTGTGGTTGTTATGAGTGTGATTTTGTGGACTATTTCTTGATTTTAGTTAAGATTGATGAAGTTTTCTATTTATTTGGAATTTTTGCTGGTTGCATATGATCACTATGATGTGGCTATGTATGATGATTGGAAATGAGGGGTAATGACTCTAGTAAGTGCAAATGAGTGATAATTGCAAGTAATTTTGGATTTGGAGGAAATTTCAGCAACTTAGGGTTTCACCACCCCCTTTTCTGTCCGGTTTTTTATCTCCTACTTAGAGGCCGAATTGGCCTTTTCTTAAAACATGAAAGTTGTAGGTATTGATGTGTTTGAGGTGCCTGTAAAATTTCAGGTCATTTGGAGTAGTGTAGAGTGAGATATGTCGATTTTACTGTTGCTGTTCTGGGTTGATCAGAATGTGAAAACTGCACTTGTAATTGGTTGTTTTGGCTGGTATTGCTTCAGAATTAGTTGTTATGGTCTTCTAATGAAATGTAGCTTGATGTATTAACTACCATATGCCTTTGGAATTTCTGGATTTGGACTTGTGTAGGCTGAGTTATGATGTTTGCACTAGAATACGTTTTGTGAATCTGTTTTTCCGATTCTGGTATAGTATATTGCACTTTCGACCTGGTTGCACTCGAAACTAGATTGAGTAGCCTTCTTCAACATTGTAGCCCCTTGAGTCCTGTGTATGCCTGTAAAATCTCAGGTTAAACGGATTAGTGTCTCATGAGTTATAGATGAAATGCTCAAGCCTGTTTTGAACATCAGATTTGGTACGTCTTTTAGTTTAGCTTCTGCCCGTGATCTTTCGGTTTTGATACAGTACGATTTGGGTGTCAACTCCTTCATAAGAAATTTAGATCTTTGTCTCAGCTTCGAAACGGTATAAAGTACGTTGAAATCTGAGTTCCGTAGCTCCGGTTTTGATCAAAACAATATCGATCGTCAGAACTGCCCGGTATTTGGACAGTTCTGACGGGTATTTTGGCACCCGATTTTCGTTCTGTTCTGAATGGATTCAGGTCTTGGCCAAAACATGAAAGTTTTAGCCTTATGTCCCAGCTTTCTAACGCCTTTGGAATTTCTTGATTTCGATTTCTGACCCATGAGTTACGGCCTTGTAAACAGGGCCTGTTTGGTAACTCGCAATGAAACAGCTGGCACAATTTCGTGCATTTTTGACCTATATCTATTGAGATCTGGGTTGAGATGTCTAAAGGGAAGTTGTAGCCCTTCCTCTTAGCTTCGCAACGGTACCTCATGTACCTTGATCCGACACTCCTAGCCTAACTTTTGACCAAAACGGTTTGAGATGGCAGATTTGGCCGTCCCGTTTGCCGTTCCGCGCGCGCGCGTGTGCCATTTTTGTCGTTTCCGCACTTGCGCGTGCCAATTTTGCCGTTTTACTTGTTTTAAATACGTTAATTGCCGTTTGTGATATATTGTGACACAATCTTCGATTTCAGACGGTGGTGAACTAGGCGGAGCCGGTGGGGCCCACTACTAGCCAACAAACGAAATGATTTCCGCTTTTGTACTACTTTTGTATTTTGAGTAAGTATTCAGGCCAGTTTGGTGTGTTTTCTTTGCTATGTGTTTGAGATATGTGAAAAGGGTACTTAGGCGAGGGTGTACTTTATCGCACTCGACCTAAACCCTAATTTGAATGTATAATTGTACTTGGCATATGTATATGAACCTTTTGGAACCAAAACCCTTGAGCTTGTGGCTCGGGGCGACTTTCGAATAAAGTTTGTGAAGTTTGCAAAGTTTGTGATTTTGAATAATTTTGTGAAGTTTGTGAGTTTGGGGCGAACTCTTGACCTGGTTGGACTATTCGAGCCGGTTAGGGCTTGGTCGAAGGCAGTCCAACTTAGTCTGAGGTCACCAAGTTTGTAGGTTCATGTTATGAACCAATTTTGTAAATCCGGTTCACCGAGAAGGTGACCAAGTTTGTGACCCGAGCTTGTGACTCAAGCTCAAGTTTGTGATTTCGTTCGCCCGGGCAAGTTTGTGAGGTGACTGGCCAGTGAGGGTGAAAAGGTGTCGGTGGGTGTACAAGTGAAGTTCTACGGACTATTATTTGCAGTCGACGGAGTGTCGGCAGGAGATCACGCATGGCACATGAGTTGGCTTTGGAGCCACCTGTATCCTTATTATGTGATGTTACTTTTCTGCTTTTGCTTTACTCTTATTGTGTAACTGTTACGTGAAATTTATGCTTTCGCCCCTGTTTACTTACTAAGCATATAGCTTACCCCATTCCTTTTGTTTTCCTTAGCAGGGGCCGACGCGGGGACTTTTGGCTCGTATACTAGTATAGTAAGATTGGCTTGTAATAGTTGAACAGTTAGGATGTTTGTTTTTGTTTTGGTGGTTTGACTCGATACTTTTGGGAGAATGTAATTATAACTCTTTTTTGGATTTGTATATAGTATGTAAGGTACTCTTTTGGATTTTCTGGTTTTTATCGCTTTAAGGTTTGAGTCCTGGCGCGAGCTAGGCAGGCGGCCCGCCGATACCCTTGGGTTCGCCCTTGGGAGAAGTGGGGTCATCACAGAATTTGACTTTGTTCAAAACATGAAAGTTGTAGGTATTGATGTGTTTGAGGTGCCTGTAAAATTTCAGGTCATTTGGTTTAGTGTAGAATGAGATATGACGAAATTACTGTAGCTGTTC
Source organism: Coffea arabica (assembly GCF_036785885.1). Lineage (NCBI taxonomy): Eukaryota > Viridiplantae > Streptophyta > Magnoliopsida > Gentianales > Rubiaceae > Coffea > Coffea arabica. The sequence continues at coordinate 12,782,596 of NC_092326.1, forward strand.
TACTTTGGACAGAATGCGAAAACTGTACTGGTAATTGGCCATTTTGACTGGAATTGGTTTGGATTTTGAAGTTGGTGTCTTCTGATGAAATGTAGCTAGATGTCTTAGCTAACATATGCCTTTGGAATTTCGGCATTTGGACTTGTATGAACTGAGATATACCGATTACAGTTTTCTGTGTTTTGCAAACCTGTTTTGGTAATTCTGGTTTCGTATTTTGCATATTTGACCTAGTTGTGCTAGGATTTGGACTGAGTGGCCTTCTACATTGTTGTACCCCTGTTTCTTAGCTTCGAAACGGTGGGTCTTACACCCCCATCCGATAACCGTAGTGAATTTGGTGCCATTACCGCATATTGAGGTCAAATACGGTTTGTGATTCTGGTACGTTTTTGGAAAGTTTATGGCTGGAACTTTGACTTCACATTTGACTGAGTTACAAGCTGTTTGGGCTTCCGACCAAAACACCAAACTTATAACTCTATATCAGAGCTTTCTAACGCCCTTGGAATTTCATGAATCGGATTTATAAAACCTGAGATATAGCCGAGCAAACAAGGCCTGCCCGTGAAAATGACCAGAAATCTGTTTTGGTCCTGATGACCAATTTCCGTTCCGAATTTGGATTGCCGACCTTCATGAAAGTTGTTTCATTTGGAATGAACTATCTAACTGCCAATTTTCAGCTCTTTTGACCATGTGTTGCATAGAAAACAGTTAGCACTCAAAACTGACCATTTGTGCATTGGCAGATTTCGTAAGTGATTGTGTTTGGTTCATTTGGGACTAAAGCCTCTAGTTTCAGTTCTGGATGTCTTCATAACAGTTGTTGTTCATCCTTTAAGCTTCGATATGGCGTCTCATACGCCTTAATCCAATATTCGTAGCTCAACTTATGAGTAAACTAGAAACGAGTGTCAAATCTGCCGTTTCCGTTTCCGTCTGTCATATTTACGTGCGCGCGTGTTGTTTTGCCGTTTTGCTTGTTTTGGGCATGTTAGTGGCCGTTTGTGATAAAATCTTCTATTTCAGACAGCGGTGAGCTAGGCGGAGCCGGTGGGGCCCACTACTAGCGAACGCGCGAAGCGATTTTGCTTTCGTACTACTTTTGGTATTTTGAGTAAGTATTCAGGCCGGTTTGGTGTGTTTTCTTTGCTATGTGTTTGAGATATGTGAAAAGGGCACTTAGGCGAGGGTGTACTTTATCGCACTCGACCTAAACCCTAATTTGAATGTATAATTGTACTTGGCATATGTATATGAACCTTTTGGAACCAAAACCCTTGAGCTTGTGGCTCGGGGCGACTTTCGAATAAAGTTTGTGAAGTTTGCAAAGTTTGTGATTTTGAATAATTTTGTGAAGTTTGTGAGTTTGGGGCGAACTCTTGACCTGGTTGGACTATTCGAGCCGGTTAGGGCTTGGTCGAAGTCAGTCCAACTTAGTCTGAGGTCACCAAGTTTGTAGGTTCATGTTATGAACCAATTTTGTGAATCCGGTTCACCGAGAAGGTGACCAAGTTTGTGACCCGAGCTTGTGACTCAAGCTCAAGTTTGTGATTTCGTTCGCCCGGGCAAGTTTGTGAGGTGACTGGCCAGTGAGGGTGATAAGGTGTCGGTGGGTGTACAAGTGAAGTTCTACGGACTATTATTTGCAGTCGACGGAGTGTCGGCAGGAGATCACGCATGGCACATTAGTTGGCTTTGGAGCCACCTGTATCCTTATTATGTGATGTTACTTTTCTGCTTTTGCTTTACTCTTATTGTGACACTGTTACGTGAAATTTATGTTTTCGCCCCTGTTTACTTACTAAGCATATAGCTTACCCCATTCCTTTTGTTTTCCTTAGCAGGGGCCGACGCGGGGACTTTTGGCTCGTATACTAGTATAGTTAGATTGGCTTGTAATAGTTGAACAGTTAGGATGTTTGTTTTTGTTTTGGTGGTTTGACTCGATACTTTTGGAGAATGTAATTATAACTCTTTTGGGGTTGTATATGTTGTATTTAGTGCTCTTTCGAACTTTAAGTTTTGAGTCCTGGCGCGAGCTAGGCAGGCGGCCCGCCGATACCCTTGGGTTCGCCCTTGGGAGAAGTGGGGTCGTCACAAAAGTCATACTCAATATACATTCATCACCACAGCCATTGAATAGGCTCAAGGTTATCCAAGTACAAAAGTTAGCTAGGAAAATGACCGGAAACAAAAGTCAAGCCCTAGAATATTCTAATAAGCACAAGAAGACACGATTACAAGTCATAAACCAATGCCAACACGATCACAATAGGGTTCCATAAGCATATATAAGCATTAAAGGAAACCAGAAAAATCCAGAAATGGAATTAGCTTTAGCCCTGAAAAAACAGTTTTTGACCTCATTTTGCGGCAATGGCACCAATTTCACTACGATTATTGGATGAGGGTTCAAGACCCACCATTTCGAAGCTAAAAGACAGGGCTACAACATCACAGAAGGTCACTCAACCCAGTTTTGAGTGCAAATAGGTCAACAATGCAAGATACTACATCAAAAACGTAAAACAGATTCACCAAAACGCATTCTAGCGGAAACATCATAACTCAGGCTCTCCAAGTCCAAATCCAGAAATTCCAAAACCAGATGAAAGCTAAGAAATAGGGTTAAATTTCATCAGAAGGCCTTAACAACCAATTCGGAAGCAATTCCAGCCAAAACAACCAATTACAGGCGCAATCCTTTCATTCGGGTAAAACCAGAACAGCAATAGTAATTTTGACTTTTCTCATTCTACACTACTCTGATTAACCTGAAATTTTGTAGGAAGATCTAAAATGCCATTTCCTACAACTTTTATGTTTTAAGCCAAGGCCAATTCGGCCTCTAACTAGGAGCTAAAAATTCAGGCAGAATGTTCCTTAATGAAACCCTAGGTTTTCAATTTTCTTCCAAAACCAAAATTTCTTGCAATTAACTATTTTTTCCACCTCCTAGCTCCTTTACATACTGTAGACACCAAATTTTTGACTTTATTTTTTTTATTAATTTTATTATTAGTTTTATTGATATTTATTTTAGTTTGGTTTTACTAATCTCATTTTTAGACATTTTAGGAAAAGGAAAAAAAAGAGAAAAAGAAAAAGCAATCAAAAAAATATGATTTAGTCGTTTGTAATTTAAATTCAATGCTTTCTTGAAAGTGAAAAAAAAAAAGAAAAAAAGTGAAAAATGATGAAAAAGGAAAAATGGAAAGTTGCACTTTGTTGTTTCTAGTTTATTTATTTTTATCCACTGTTAATTAAGTTGTTTTTGTTATTATTATTATTATTATTATCAATTTTGTTTAATTAATTAATTAGTTGAAAAAAAAAGCAGAAAACACAGAAACGCGGCATGAAGCTGCGTTTTGTTGCAGCTTGCAAAGAAAGGTTGAGACGGCTCCTTTGGCTGCAAATATGGAAATATGCTGAGTTGTTTTAGGGTTGGAAAGTCCATGTATAAAGAGAAAAAGAGAGTAACAGCCGCAAGGGAGGGAGAGCAGAAAGTTGGCGGCTGCAAACAGCAAAAAAAAAAAGAGATCAGAAAGAGGCAAAAGAAAACGGAGAACAACCACGGCTGAAAGGAGAGGTTTTTCCTTAGACAACAAAAGAGAGAAACAGAGGGCTGGAAGGTTTAGCAGGCGGCTAGAGTCTTGGGAGATAGAGGGAGAGCTAGAGAGAAAAATGAGAGAGCTGGGTCTTCGTGAGAAGGGAGCGACGGCCGAATATCTGGAAAGAAAAAAGAAAACAGCGGCTGAAAGTTAGAGAGTTGGGAGGTTTTCTTCATGACAGATAAGGTAGAAAGGAAAAGAAAGGGAGATAGCTGAGAGTGAAGCTGGGACATTCGAAGCAAAAGGAAAAGGAAGGTAGCAAGAAGAACGGAAAACCAGCACCTCCATCGTCGGCTTCCATCATCGTTGTCTGAGTTTTGTTCACAGCAAGCTATCCATTGAAGATCTTTCCAAGTTGCTGCCTTTTGTTGCTGTCCAGGTATATAGACTCCTACTTCCTTCTTCTCTGTTTGATATCAAGGTTTCTTTCTTTATTTATGGTAGTGATTAACGGTTCTTTTGGCATCCCTGCAAACAAGATGGAACCTTTTGTTTGTTGCAACTGTTTTTTTATTATCTTTTATCTTTCTTTCCTTTCGGTTGCTGAGATCGCAGTTGCGTGATAGTTGGTTGTTTGAATGAAAAATCGTAGCTTTCTCCAATTTGATGGGTTAAGGACTGTATCTTTAATCTTGATTCGCATAGCTTGGGTCTGTTAGAGCCTTTGGATCTGTTTGAAGATTTTGCTGCAATAAGTTGGAACCTTTCGACTGGTTGCAGCAGTTCGGGCATTGCATTTTCTCTCCTTTGTTTGCTAAAGCTATGGTTTGATTGACATGTTTTTTTTCTGTTTCATACATAATTGGAATGCCATGAATAGCATCTGATATTAAAGTTGCGTTTGGGAAGGTCAATAGTTTCATTTTTGATCCATATTGCTGTATGAAGATTAGCCGATCCTTTCATTTGGTAACCGCAGCATGTGCTCTTTCCATTCAGCTATTCATTTAATGGTTTGTGGTTACATTTGGGGTTGAGGTGATCAAGATGTCTAGCTAATAAGGGATGTTAAGGTTTGGTGTTAATTGGTTTGTGTTTTGAAGTCTGATATACAAACTTTTGAAAGTTTCATTAGCTGCTGAAGTTCAACAACTCTTTTTGCACAAAAATTTTCCAGAATTGGCATAACTTCTTACTAAGTTTCTAGCTTGTTTAAATATCAAAGTTATGTATTCGGTTGATTGTTTAGAGTTGTTGCGCTTGATGAAAAAGTTTGGATTAGATTTGGGCATGTGAATTGGCATTATACGTTCGAAAATAAGAGTTGTAGAAAGCTTCAGGTTGCAGAAATTCTTCTTCCGTGCAGATTGCATGCATGAAAATTTTTCAACAATTGTCCTTTAACCCCTCAAGTTTCCCCTTATGCCACTATGACCCAACCAATTGAATAATCTCCTCAATTTGATCCTTGGTAGTTTTTAGTTTTACAACTTCATTGCTTGTTTGTTTCAGTTTACTACTATGCTTTGTTTAAATTGCACCTCATGCATGAATTTAAGAGTTTTATGACCATGTGAGCCCGTGTTTGCATGTTTTCTTTAATTTTTCCCAAATAAATTGGTACCTTGACCATTTCTTTTATTTTGGAGGATAAATAAGTGACTTCACCCTACTAGAGCTCCATTTCAAGGGACGTATAATCTCTTTTATCTTTTTTGTCTCTCCTATGTGATCCAACGTGCTACGTGAAAATTGCATGTCTACTTGCTTCCCTTATTTTACTTTAATTCCTTTCATTTACTTCATTTACTTTTGCTTTTTTATTTAAGTTGTTCTTTATGGGGTATGTGTACACCTCTTGGCTTGTAATAATTAGGGATTTAATTATTTTATTCCTTTTTCCCCTTTTAGATTGTAGTAGGGTCTCCCTAATGTAATAGATAGGGCTTGGAGGAGCATTCAATGAAGACCTATCGAAGTCATGTGCCTAGCTAGCAAATGTAATAGTTAGGGCTTTAATTGTCTTATGTGTCTTGCATGCTTAGTTACTACGTGTTAATTTGCTTTGTTAGGGCCTTGCATCTAGTCGAGCATGCTAAATGTTATGTGCTATGTGTTTATAAGTGTTTGGCATGTCTACTCGCTTTCCATAGCCTGAATGAATGTGATGGATGAATGTACGTTTCCACTAGTCCAACGCTAGTCGGAATTCATAGAATGGGCTAGTCCAACGCTAGACCCTTAGGGATTTCTCCTCGTTAGTACATGTTTGCATGTTCATTACATGTCATGCATTCTTTTTAGTTTTATCATTTTGCATGCCCCTCGAACCCCTTTTCCCTCCATTTTAGGATTTTTGCATTTCATGCTAGTTATAGGGTTCATTTGCTTGAGAGTCCCCTTAAATATGGGATATAGACAAGTGTGGCTTTTTCTAAGCCTTAGCACGCTTGTATTTCCTCTATAAAAGGGCAAATTGAGTCACGATTTAGGTCTCCCCGTACCCAATATGCATGAATTCCCTAGGCTCATGCATTTTTAAATCCACTCTACCATTTTATACCCTCATCACACTTTCATTTTTCCTCCCATGTTGCACACGTGCACCTTTAGATTTCTTCACTTGCGCACGAAACACTTTTATCATCATTTGCACACATGCACTTCATATTATCCTTTCACATACCGTACCTTGCCTACTCACGTGCACATTTTCATTTACATATTTATTGTCTTTTATTACTTTTTCAAACTCATGTCCTCACATTGCATACATGCATTCCATTCATTTGCATCCCACTCGCATTATTCGTGACTTCTTCAAAGGATCGTTATTGGGCTTCACAATTAATGTGATTGGCACCACTCAACCTTTGAAGAGAAATTTCCCCCAATCCCCCTAGGTCTAGGGTTTGCATTCATGTAGCGCATCCAAATGTAATAAATTCTTTGGTTAAAACAAGAAAATCTTTGATTAAATCACGCAACTAGCCTTGGCTAGGTTGAAGGGGTGCCTTGGATTTTTATCCTTGCCTTCCCCTTCGTCAAATGTGACTCCCGAACCTTTTTCGTCGGTTTACGTGGACTAGGAGTCGTTTAAAAGGGGTTTCTTACTACTTTTTTTCTTTAAATTCATTTTTAGGTGACTTGGTACACCTTAACTCATGACCAAGTGGCGACTCCGATTTTCTATTTCAAGACCCTTTTTAAACTATAATTTTGGGTCAAATCGTCGCATTCTCAAATCCCCATTTAGACCCACTTTTCTTTTAAATCACAATTCATTTTCCAATCACAAATTGAATCAAAAAATACATTTTTAAACCATTTATTTATTTATTCAAAAAATGGGGCGCAACAGTTGGCGACTCCACTGGGGACATTCGAGAGTCCGAGCAAATTCGATTTAATCAACCTTTTTTTTCTTTTAACCTTTTCATATATCACATTTGGGTGTTTTAGGGTTGCATTTTTTCCTTTTTTAGGATTTTGCATTTCACGCGTATCCAACTACTCCCTCACTCGCGAATGTATGATTGGTTGATTGGATGTATGTTTACTTGCTTATTTCGCGCTTGCATTGCATTTAGGAGGGGTGTGTCACCCTAGAGCCTCGCGTTGGTTCTCGATCCCTCCCCTCCAAACGAGCACTAGCATACGTGCATACGCTTTATTTTTTATCCCTTCATTTATTTTTCTTTTAGTGGCTTGTCACGCCACTCCACCCTACTAGGATTAGGCGACCCACTTGGACATGTGATCACGACACGATGTGTGTGTAACATGATTCAATGGGTCACTCAATCTTCCGCTTTAAGCTATGGGTTGATAGCCTTTAGTTTTTAGTCGAAGGATGAGGATTTTGATAGATTCACTCAAACACGTAGCCGTGACACGATATGTGCGTAGCGGTGTTTGGGGAATCGCTCGAGCCACCGACAAAGAACCTTGGGATTGATGACCCTTGGTTTCCAAGTCTGAAGGCTCGGGGACCTATTGAGCTTATCGAGTCTAGATGCATTAGTGAACCCCAGCCCCATGCATCCATATTAGAATTGCCAAGGGTAGAGTCGACCTTACCCTATTAGGGACACGATTCACGAGGGGAGGGATCCAACCCCTCTTTCCCTTTTATTGCTTTATTTCTTTGTTTTGATTTCGTTGCTACAATGTGTTATGTGTATTTATCTGGCTGAACTAACTTTTCTTGGTTTTATGTCCCCATTGCATTCACAAACCCTATCAAATAAGAGGTCTGGCATGACCTTCTTTTAGAACCTACCCTCGTAGATAGGTTATTGCACGTTTAAAGATTTTGGTATATTGCATTCATATATTTTGGTAATTGCATAGCATTTTAGGCTTACCCTGGCAAATAAAGGGTTCCTTAGGTCACGTTTCATTTCGAATTGCACATTTTACCGCTTTAATAAATGGCATCATGCATAAACCCTAGAAAGGGAATGCCATTTAGGGGATCCCGCGTTAGGAATAAGCCACCTTGTGTCTCGGATACTTAATCCAGTGAGACTTGCACGTTTATATTTTGTACCATCCAAAGGGGTAGTGCACAAGGTAAGGTAGGATCCGATCATTTTCATAGAGTGATCTTTGGAATATGAGCATCTAATAATCACTTTTTGGCCTTTTTATCAAAAATTGGTAAAAATCCCTTGCGTGAAGGACATTAATTTGAAGAAATTCACAAATGATTCCTCCTTTTGAGACGATAAATAAATTGAGGCCAAAATTTGATTTTTAGAAGGTCATAGACTAATGCACTTCAATAATTTTGAAATAACCAATGGCCGGACAATTTAATCAATCCATTTTGCCGATTCATTCAATAAATCATCAATTCATTTGACCAATTTACCCTTTTTAGGGTCATTTGACCAATTTATCCTTTTTAGGGTCACCTGATCGATTTTGAATAAATCGTCAATTCATTTGACCAATTTACCCTTTTTAGGGTCATTTGACCAATTTATCCTTTTTAGGGTCATCTGGTCGATTTTGAATAAATCGTCAAATCATTTGACCAATTTACCCTACCAATTTACCCTTTTTAGGGTCATCCGGTCGATTTTGAATAAATCATCAATTCATTTGACCAATTTACCCTTTTTAGGGTCATTTGACCAATTTACCCTTTTTTGGGTCACCTGGTCGATTTTGAATAAATCGTCAATTCATTTGACCAATTTACCCTTTTTAGGGTCATCCGGTCGATTTTGAATAAATCATCAATTCATTTGACCAATTTACCCTTTTTAGGGTCATTTGACCAATTTACCCTTTTTGGGTCACCTGGTCGATTTTGAATAAATCGTCAATTCATTTGACCAATTTACCCTATCAATTTACCCTTTTTAGGGTCATCCGGTCGATTTTGAATAAATCATTAATTCATTTGACCAATTTACCCTTTTTAGGGTCATTTGACCAATTTACCCTTTTTAGGGTCACCTGGTCGATTTTGAATAAATCGTCAATTCATTTGACCAATTTACCCTACCAATTTACCCTTTTTAGGGTCATCCGGTCGATTTTGAATAAATCGTCAATTCATTTGATAAATTTACCCTTTTTAGGGTCATTCGGCCGATTTTTGAATAAATCACTAATTCAATTTCATTCATTTGGCCAATTTACCCATTTTTAGGGCAACCGAGCCGATTTTGAATAAATCAAGTTTCGTTCAATCTATTTGATCAATTTGCCCTTTTTAGGGTGATCTGATTAATTTTGGATAAATTTCATTCAATTCATTTGACCTGTTTCCCTTTTTAGGGTAATCCGGTCGATTTTTAATAAATTGTCAATTTCATTTAGCCAATTAGGATCTCAATGTCGAATTTCAAATAGGGAAACCTAGTCGATTTTGAGAAAACCATCCACTGCATCCAGCCATTTGATCAGTTGGAGTTTTGACCCGTGCTTCATTGAGAAAAGTTGTCAAAACGAATTCCAATCTCTTCGATAGGAAGTTCGTCAAGGTCAAACCCGTGCGTTTTTGCAAGTTCTTGTATCGATCAAAAGTGATCAATCCCTTCGGACGAGGTCCTCATTTTGACAAACGTCTCTTCTCATTCCAATGAACCAAATTTGTTCAAATTATTTTTCACTCCATAAGCTGATTGGATCCATCAGGTATTGTATAGTGCCTGCTCTGGAGGATTGCATTTTCATGCTAGGCCTACCCTTGGCAAAAAGGGTCCCCCCATAGGACATGCATACCGATTTTATATTCTTTCTTACTAACTCAGGGTATTTTTCTTTTGTTTTCCCCCCTTCCCTTGCATTCATAAAAAAACACTTCAATAAAAGGGAAAATATTTTTCTATATCTGATGACACTTCTAATCTAATAAGGTGTCAAAATTGCAAGTATGGTGTGATTCTTGGGCAGATCCTACAATGAAAACATAAAAGATCTATTTGGAAGCTCTACGCTAAAGCATCTGAGAGATTTTGTAATTATTTCCAAAGGAAAATTTTGTATATTTGATTTGTTAATACATTTTGTTCCAAAAAAGAAAAGGAGACAAAAAGTGTATATGTGGAGCTCTTTACAAGTTTCTCTCTTCTCATTTGTATCGTAATTGAATGAGAAAATTTGTTTCAAACTTTTTCAGCAATAAAATTTTTGGACAATCATTGTTTTGTGTATATTTATGTACATTTCATTCTTTATTCTTATTCATTGGAGATTTCATGATGAATTTTAAGAAATAAGACTAAATTGGGATTTTTTCAACCTCCTGCCTGAAAATTCACAATAAGAGTGCTCAGAAGTAAAAGAGGTCACTCAAAAGGCCCTATGAGATTCCTTTCCTCCTTCATTTGACCCCAAAATAAAGTCAGTCACATTGATAGATAAATTGGGGCCATCTTTGCTTGAAAATATCCATTGTGTTTAACCGATTCAGTTCACATCTAAGTGAAAGCAAAATGTGCATTATTTTTGTTTGTTTTAAAATTTTGGAATGATACTTTGAGCATTCTTTTCTCTACGTATATACATTTTATCATTTGCTCTCCCATTTGAGCCGTTGAAAGAATAATTTCGTTTCAAATAAGAGCCCTAATGATCACTACCCTATATTGGAAAATTTTCAAATATCAAAAAGGGGAATGGATTTTCAATGACCATTTCGTTACTTTGGTTGTCATGAGGTGTAAGAATGATACTTTGGCCGTCGTTTTTACAACTTAAACACTGATCATCCCTTGCATCCTCATTTGAGCTAAAATTGGTGGTTCTTTTCGAGTGCACATATGATCGCACCCCATATTGGGAAAGAAGATTGGGGATTTTTGAAAAAGAAAAAAAAAAGAGAAGGGGAAAAGCAAAAATGCTAGGATAAGGAGGGGACCGCAAATTGGGAAAATTTGATTCCATTTGGGTTCAATTTTGAAAAAAAAGAGAAAAAAGAAGGAAAAATGAAGGGTTTCATCCGACGAACCACTTATGGAGAGTCTTCCTCAGTCAATTAATTCAGATACAGGCCAGAAATTTCCCATTAATAAAAGTTTCCTCTCAGAGTTATTGTAAGGAACGGAATAAAAGTCAGACCCTCTTCTTTTCCAATCAAACATTCTATCCCTAGTTTTCCCTTTTGAGCCTTCAGAATAAAATACTTCATTTGGCAACCCCTGAGAATCGCAAACCCCACACTGGGGCAAGTTTGAGTTGAAAAGAAAAATTTCAAGGAGTGAAAAAGTGAAAAGCCGCAAAATCAAAAGACAAAAGAAGAAATGAGAACCTCAGTTCACAAATAAATTGGGGCAAATTTTGAAAATTTCAAAGAATGGCAAAAGGCCGAAAAAGTCAAAAGAAGAAAGAAAATGAAAGAGAAAAAGCCTCAATTGAGCATAAACTGGGGCAAATTCTGATTTAACCCTAAAATAGGGTTGGCGCAACAATACGATCTCAGATTCTTCAAACCATTTTTAAAATCTGCCTTCAAGCCTTAACTTTTCTAAAACACCATACCTGACCCCATTACAAAAATCGAAAGTCCTGACTTCTGTTCTTTGCAATGGCCCTGTCAAGAAAATTTCTGATGTCGGAAAATTTTAGCTGTAGTTCTGAATTGCTTGGGTATGGGGTTGACGCTACTCAGGTGAAAGAAAAACAAAAAAAAAAAAAGAGAAGAGAAAAAATAAGAAAATGCAGAAAAATTCGATGCTGAAATCCCTGGTGAATGATGAGAAAATCCAAACAAAGTCTGAAATCTTTTGAGTTCAGAATAGGGGCAATTTTGGGAAAAGAGCGATCTTCAGTGCAATGTCCTTGAAAATCTTATTTTTTTTTTAACTATCGTTTTCAAGCTACATTACAAGCTAACAAAGTCCATCGTTGACTTATTCCTTCATGACAATCCCAAGTGAGGATTATGCTCGTAAGAAATCCATCAATTATTTGTGATCATAGGGGTATAACCAGTTTTCACAGGTTTAGCTATCGCTTCTACCCATGTTGTTGCAAGCCTATAAAGCTTATACGTTGACTAAGTTTTCTTAAGAAATAAGAGTGACAAACTCTTTGCTTTCACTAAGATGTGGTATTGAAAGAATTACAATTTTGGGCACAAGAACCAAACAAATCTTGACTTCTCATTTCCCTTAACCCCCTCAAAAATCAGAAATAAGATCACTGGATTGCTCCTGAAAAATGAGCCAATAAGGATTGGTGACCCATCACCCAAAGCATTGATGCTAAAGTGAGGAAGAAATCTTTCGGAATTTGGCATTATTTTGAGAAATTCATCATGAAATTTGCTATATGAGTTTAAGCAAGACATTTCAATTTCCTTCACATGCTATGTTAGGAAAAGCAATTGCTTACTTTGTTCAAATAAATGGAGAGTCATTCAAAACAAATTTTTTGCAATTAAATAGGCCCACATTGGGGCAAATTTTCATGTGAGAGATTTTGCAAAATAGCCCACACTGGGGCAAAATTTTTTAATACATTTGAGGATGTCAAAACCAATCACGTTGCTCTTTTCAAATAAGAAATTTGAATGCATGTCATACTTTGGCAAGCCCCCTGTGCAGGTATTCATAGTTGAAATCAACGAAAGAGCATCTGGTGATGTGGAAGGCCGATGCCGAAAAAAGAGAAGAAAGAAACGAAAAGGGCCTTACACTTGGGGCAAATTATTTTTGAAAAGATTCTCTCAAAAAAAAAACAAAAAAAAATCAGAAATTTTCAAAAGTCAAAAATCAAGTTCAAATTCTTGTTTCTTGGAAAATCAAATTTAATTGCTTGTTTCTTGGCAAATCAAATTCAATTTCTTGACCAATTGGATGGCAGGACTGGGTTTTATCCCACTGACCATTCGCAAGTTCACGTTGGGCCTGGACTTGGTGCCGCCAACTTCACAAAGTTCACGTTGGGCCTGGACTGGGTGCCGCCAACTTCACAAAGTTCACGTTGGGCCTGGACTTGGTGCCGCCAACATCACAAAAATCACGTTGGGCCTGGACTTTGTGCCGCCAACATTCCAAAAGTCAAGTTGGGCCTGAGTTTAGTGCCGCCAACATTCCAAAGATCAAGTTGGGCCTGGATTTTGTGCCGCCAACTTCTCACAAATCACGTTGGGCCTGGATTTCGTGCCGCCAACATCACAGATCACATTGGGACCGGTTTCATCCCGCCAATTCTCTCGGCAGGACCGAGTATAATCCCGTTGACCGCTTATCGCATTGGGACCGGGTTTCATCCCGCCAATTCTCTCCGCAGGACCGGGTCTAATCCCGCTGACCGCTTATATAAATTGGGACCGGGTTTCATCCCGCCAATCTCGGCAGGACCGGGTTTTATCCCGCTGACCGTTCATACCCCGTTGGGCTTGGGTTTAATCCCACTAACCAATTCATCACACTGGAGCAAATTTTTGGATAATTCTCTAAGTAAACTCTATACAGTTTCTGCATGCATACCAATATTTCATTTTCATAGCCACTGGAGCTGAGGTTTGTCCCGCCAGTGAGCATTTCATGTTCATAGCCACTGGAGCTGAGGTTTGTCCTGCCAGTGAGCTTTTCATGATCATAGCCACTGGAGCTGAGGTTTGTCCCGCCAGTGAGCTTTTTCATTTTCATAGCCACTGGAGCTGAGGTTAGTCCCGCCAGTGAGCATTTCATTTTTATAGCCACTGAAGCGTGTGGTTTGTCCCGCCAGTGAGCTTTTCATTTTCATAGCCACTGGAGCTGAGGTTTGTCCCGCCAGTGAGCATTTCATGATCATTGCTACTGGAGCTGGGTTTGTCCCGCCAGTAAGCATTTCATTTTCATTACTACTGGAGCTGGGTTTGTCCCGCCAGTGAGCATTTCATTCTCATTGCTATTGGAGCTGGGTTTGTCCCGCCCGTAAGCATTTTATTTTCATTGCCACTGGAGCGTGAGGTTAGTCCCGCCAGCGAGCATTTCTTTTCGTTAGCCACTAGCCGTGGGTCAGTCCCACTAGTGAGCACTTCCTTTGGTATCGTCACTAGCCGTGGATCAGTCCCACTAGTGAGCATTTCATTTGCATCACTAACAAACATGGGTCAGTCCCATTAACACTTCATTTCACTTCTTTCATTTGCATCACCAATAAACATGGGTCAATCCCACCAACACTCCATCTCACTTCAATTCATCTGATTTTAATTTCTGTTCGGGTCAGTCCCGTTTAAATTTCTGTTCGGGCCAGTCCCGCATTTTAAATTTCTTGTCTGGGACAATCCCATTTTAAAATTTTGTCAAAAGGGGTTAGTCCCCATTTCTAAAAGCATTCATCATTCGAGACGTTCACCGCCGAATAACGCAGGTAAGTATTTGGTGTCTATTTCTTTGTCTCAATTTTTTCCAAAACTCAGACAAAGAGGGGCAAACTGTAGACACCAAATTTTTGACTTTATTTTTTTATTATTTTTATTATTAGTTTTATTGATATTTATTTTAGTTTGGTTTTACTAATCTCATTTTTAGACATTTTAGGAAAAGGAAAAAAAAGAGAAAAAGAAAAAGCATTCAAAAAAATATGATTTAGTCGTTTGTAATTTAAATTCAATGCTTTCTTGAAAGTGAAAAAAAAAAGAAAAAAAGTGAAAAATGATGAAAAAGGAAAAATGGAAAGTTGCACTTTGTTGTTTCTAGTTTATTTATTTTTATCCAATGTTAATTAAGTTGTTTTTGTTATTATTATTATTATTATTATCAATTTTGTTTAATTAATTAATTAGTTGGAAAAAAAAGCAGAAAACACAGAAACGCGGCATGAAGCTGCGTTTTGTTGCAGCTTGCAAAGAAAGGTTGAGACAGCTCCTTTGGCTGCAAATATGGAAATATGCTGAGTTGTTTTAGGGTTGGAAAGTCCATGTATAAAGAGAAAAAGAGAGTAACAGCCGCAAGGGAGGGAGAGCAGAAAGTTGGCGGCTGCAAACAGCAAAAAAAAAAGAGATCAGAAAGAGGCAAAAGAAAACGGAGAACAACCACGGCTGAAAGGAGAGGTTTTTCCTTAGACAACAAAAGAGAGAAACAGAGGGCTGGAAGGTTTAGCAGGCGGCTAGAGTCTTGGGAGATAGAGGGAGAGCTAGAGAGAAAAATGAGAGAGCTGGGTCTTCGTGAGAAGGGAGCGACGGCCGAATATCTGGAAAGAAAAAAGAAAACAGCGGCTGAAAGTTAGAGAGTTGGGAGGTTTTCTTCATGACAGATAAGGTAGAAAGGAAAAGAAAGGGAGATAGCTGAGAGTGAAGCTGGGACATTCGAAGCAAAAGGAAAAGGAAGGTAGCAAGAAGAACGGAAAACCAGCACCTCCATCGTCGGCTTCCATCATCGTTGTCTGAGTTTTGTTCACAGCAAGCTATCCATTGAAGATCTTTCCAAGTTGCTGCCTTTTGTTGCTGTCCAGGTATATAGACTCCTACTTCCTTCTTCTCTGTTTGATATCAAGGTTTCTTTCTTTATTTATGGTAGTGATTAACGGTTCTTTTGGCATCCCTGCAAACAAGATGGAACCTTTTGTTTGTTGCAACTGTTTTTTTATTATCTTTTATCTTTCTTTCCTTTCGGTTGCTGAGATAGCAGTTGCGTGATAGTTGGTTGTTTGAATGAAAAATCGTAGCTTTCTCCAATTTGATGGGTTAAGGACTGTATCTTTAATCTTGATTCGCATAGCTTGGGTCTGTTAGAGCCTTTGGATCTATTTGAAGATTTTGCTGCAATAAGTTGGAACCTTTCGACTGGTTGCAGCAGTTCGGGCATTGCATTTTCTCTCCTTTGTTTACTAAAGCTATGGTTTGATTGACATGTTTTTTTTCTGTTTCATACATAATTGGAATGCCATGAATAGCATCTGATATTAAAGTTGCGTTTGGGAAGGTCATTAGTTTCATTTTTGATCCATATTGCTGTATGAAGATTAGCCGATCCTTTCATTTGGTAACCGCAGCATGTGCTCTTTCCATTCAGCTATTCATTTAATGGTTTGTGGTTACATTTGGGGTTGAGGTGATCAAGATGTCTAGCTAATAAGGGATGTTAAGGTTTGGTGTTAATTGGTTTGTGTTTTGAAGTCTGATATACAAACTTTTGAAAGTTTCATTAGCTGCTGAAGTTCAACAACTCTTTTTGCACAAAAATTTTCCAGAATTGGCATAACTTCTTACTAAGTTTCTAGCTTGTTTAAATATCAAAGTTATGTATTCGGTTGATTGTTTAGAGTTGTTGCGCTTGATGAAAAAGTTTGGATTAGATTTGGGCATGTGAATTGGCATTATACGTTCGAAAATAAGAGTTGTAGAAAGCTTCAGGTTGCAGAAATTCTTCTTCCGTGCAGATTGCATGCATGAAAATTTTTCAACAATTGTCCTTTAACCCCTCAAGTTTCCCCTTATGCCACTATGACCCAACCAATTGAATAATCTCCTCAATTTGATCCTTGGTAGTTTTTAGTTTTACAACTTCATTGCTTGTTTGTTTCAGTTTACTACTATGCTTTGTTTAAATTGCACCTCATGCATGAATTTAAGAGTTTTATGACCATGTGAGCCCGTGTTTGCATGTTTTCTTTAATTTTTTCCAAATAAATTGGTGCCTTGACCATTTCTTTTATTTTGGAGGATAAATAAGTGACTTCACCCCACTAGAGCTCCATTTCAAGGGAGGTATAATCTCTTTTATCTTTTTTGTCTCTCCTATGTGATCCAACGTGCTACGTGAAAATTGCATGTCTACTTGCTTCCCTTATTTTACTTTAATTCCTTTCATTTACTTCATTTACTTTTACTTTTTTATTTAAGTTATTCTTTATGGGGTATGTGTACACCTCTTGGCTTGTAATAATTAGGGATTTAATTATTTTATTCCTTTTCCCCCTTTTAGATTGTAGTAGGGTCTCTCTAATGTAATAGATAGGGCTTGGAGGAGCATTCAATGAAGACCTATCGAAGTCATGTGCCTAGCTAGCAAATGTAATAGTTAGGGTTTTAATTGTCTTATGTGTCTTTTATGCTTAGTTACTACGTGTTAATTTGCTTTGTTAGGGCCTTGCATCTAGTTGAGCATGCTAAATGTTATGTGCTATGTGTTTATAAGTGTTTGGCATGTCTACTCGCTTTCCATAGCCTGAATGAATGTGATGGATGAATGTACGTTTCCACTAGTCCAACGCTAGTCGGAATTCATTGAATGGGCTAGTCCAACGCTAGACCCTTAGGGATTTCTCCTCGTTAGTACATGTTTGCATGTTCATTACATGTCATGCATTCTTTTTAGTTTTATCATTTTGCATGCCCCTCGAACCCCTTTTCCCTCCATTTTAGGATTTTTGCATTTCATGCTAGTTATAGGGTTCATTTGCTTGAGAGTCCCCTTAAATATGGGATATAGACGAGTGTGGCTTTTTCTAAGCCTTAGCACGCTTGTATTCCCTCTATAAAAGGGCAAATTGAGTCACGATTTAGGTCTCCCCGTACCCAATATGCATGAATTCCCTAGGCTCATGCATTTTTAAATCCACTCTACCATTTTATACCCTCATCACACTTTCATTTTTCCTCCCATGTTGCACACGTGCACCTTTAGATTTCTTCACTTGCAAACGAAACACTTTTATCATCATTTGCACACATGCACTCCATATTATCCTTTCACATACCGTACCTTGCCCACTCACGTGCACATTTTCATTTACATATTTATTGTCTTTTATTACTTTTTCAAACTCATGTCCTCACATTGCATACATGCATTCCATTCATTTGCATCCCACTTGCATTATTCGTGACTTCTTCAAAGGATCGTTATTGGGCTTCACAATTAATGTGATTGGCACCACTCAACCTTTGAAGAGAAATTTCCCCCAATCCCCCTAGGTCTAGGGTTTGCATTCATGTAGCGCATCCAAATGTAATAAATTCTTTGGTTAAAACAAGAAAATCTTTGATTAAATCACGCAACTAGCCTTGGCTAGGTTGAAGGGGTGCCTTGGATTTTTATCCTTGCCTTCCCCTTCGTCAAATGTGACTCCCGAACCTTTTTCGTCGGTTTACGTGGACTAGGAGTCGTTTAAAAGGGGTTTCTTACTACTTTTTTTCTTTAAATTCATTTTTAGGTGACTTGGTACACCTTAACTCATTACCAAGTGGCGACTCCGATTTTCTATTTCAAAACCCTTTTTAAACTATAATTTTGGGTCAAATCGTCGCATTCTCAAATCCCCATTTAGACCCACTTTTCTTTTAAATCACAATTCATTTTCCAATCACAAATTGAATCAAAAAATACATTTTTAAACCATTTATTTATTTATTCAAAAAATGGGGCGCGACACATACCATTTCCAATCATCATAGATGACACACAATCATGTTTATATTAAAATAGAAAAAACCCCAAAAATAATAAAACTTCATCACTACAACCACAAATCAAGAATTAATCCATAAACTTTCATCTCATACTACCACTAAGCATGATTTAAGCATCAATTAAGGGAGGAGGCTGGTTCTTCACAACTTACCTTAGAAACAAGAGAGAGAGAGCTATTGGTCACCTTAACTTTCCAAAAAACTCCACCAAACAACTCACAAACACTAAGTGAAGAGGTTTTATGGAGTAATTGCAAGATCAAATGGTCGGATGGTTCAACTTGAGCAAGATTGGAGCTAAAACTTGACGGGTTTTCTTTCTTTCTTGAGAGAGAGAGGGTCAGCCAAGCTTGCAGAAATTTAGGGGCTTTTTGGGTCAAAATTGAGTATTAGTAAAGGTAAGAAATAATGGTCAAAGTCAAGGTTGAATAGGAAGGTGGCACTTGTCACCCTTTTTAATGCAACTCTATCCTTTTGTCTCTCCAATGATAGTCCATCTAGGTATCCTCTAATTATCTCTTAACACCTGATAGATTAAAGCCAATATACAAAACTTAACCTAGTTGGCCGAAATTTTCCGAATTTTCCGCACTAGCGGGTTCCACATCCGATATACGCTCATAATTTCTCAAAACCTATTCGATACTAGAAAAATCATCTAAAAATTATATCTGCTCCTTAAAATTATCTAGAAATTTCCTAAGCACGAAAATGCAGAAAACAAGCCATGAAAAATAATAAAACCTAGAAAATGCAAAAATACGGGTTCTCACACTCTCTCCCCCTTAAAAGAATTTCGCCCTCGAAATTTTCCTTATCAATGGAAATTTTTTTTTTCAAAATCTAAGGTACCTAACGGATTGTACCTTCTACGTCCTCAGACGAGTCAGGGACCTGATGCTGCTCTAGAGAATATACTCGAGCTGGTGCCTTCGATCCCGTCCCTTCTCCTTTCGTCTGTCCAGGGTTGCACTTGGCTAGTTGCTGAGAATTGGGCTTGGTTGGTGGCAGAGTCCCTCTCCGCTCGCGCAGGCGAGCTGGACAGTTAGCAATCCGATGTTCGGCACTTCCACAGCGTAGGCATTTTCCTTCTTTCTTCCAGCACTTTGCTTCCGTATGATTTGGCCCTCCACAATATCCACAGGGACCACGAGTAGCAGAAACTAATTCCCCCTGTGGGACACCACCTGACACCCTCGGTAGCCGTACTCCCCCATTTCCCTTTCCAACTTTAGGGGTTGTACTCGTATCCGCTTGTTCTGAGCTGCTCCCAGGAAAGTCCCTTTTCTTTGTTTGGAAGTTTCTCACTTGTAGCCTTGCATCTTCAATCCGTTGAGCTTTCTCCACAGCATCACTAAAGGTACTAAGTTGAGCTACCGTCAAATCCTTTTGAATCCCAACATTTAGTCCATGAATAAAACGCCTTATCCGTCTTTGTTCGGTGACGATCAGTTCAGGCGCAAACTTAGACAACTGAGTGAATTGACTCTCATACTCGGCTACGGTCTGAGTTCCTTGGCGAAGCCGAATAAATTCATCTTCCTTCTTTTCTTGGATTAGAGGAGGGAAAAACTTGGCATTAAATTTCCTCATAAAGTTCGCCCACGTCCTCGGGGTTTGTTCTCTTTCCCATTTCATTCGAATGACATTCCACCAGGAACGGGCGGCTCCCTCTAGTTGAAAGACAGCAAATGTTACCTGTCTCTCCTCGGTATAGTGTAAGGCAGCGAAAATATCGATCATCTTCTCCAACCACTTCTCAGCTACGTCAGGATCAGGGCCTCCAAGAAATTTGGGTGGGGAGAACTTCTGAAATCTCTCAAGGGCTCTATCCTCGCCCTCTATGTGATTACCAGGGTTCCCAGGGTTGGGGTTAGGGTTTTGACCCTGTTGGTGCACCACTTGGGCTAGCAAATCAGTCATTTGCTGCATAGCAGCGGCTATTTGGACGTTGGGGTCAACCCTAGGTTCAGAGTTTGGTTCATATGAGGTTTCTCCAGTGCGCCTCTCAGATGTAGGTTGCCTAATTCCACGCCCGCGGCCCCGTCCACTATTAGTGCCTTCCATTGGTCTAATAAATCTAGGGTCGAAGCGGGAATATAATATTAAACATAGGTAGGCAAAAGCAAGTAGCAAAAGGTACACACAGATCAAAAGTATCCATATATAACATAACTGTATCAAACAAGCCACACAGTAGCAATCAATTAAATACAAATCCAGGAAAGTAGCGGGGTTATCCAAAAGTACTATAGACACACTAGGTCACAAGTACAAGAATAACTCATGAAAAGCTTTTCCCCTCTAGGGCTCCGTCCATAATCTATGATAACAATTCCATATCAAGGTCGATCACGCTTAACCACACTCGAAAAGACCACACGAAGTTCTATCGTATCACATTTCTAGTTTGCCCAAGTCCTTTCTAACCTAGGCTTTCCTCTTTTTCGTATCCGGGCGCAAAAATCCCATCTAAGATAATTCACAACTCGAGTCGGCCGGTCCCAAGCGGAAATCATCCATATTAAAGATTCTTACCCGACATACATACCTAACTTCCTCAAGTCCCATGATAAAGATCTTTACACTTATAACAGGCACGGTTCATAGCTTATGCTCAAACGAGCACTTAGACACATTCACGAAATCAGAACCATAACACCACTGGCCCAAGCTCACTTCGCGCAGAGACCACGCGAAGCAGCTCTGATACCACCTGTGACAGCCCCACCTCACCCTAAGGCGAACCAAATGGTTCAGCGGACTGCCTGCCCAACTCTCGCCAGGACTACGGAGTCGAATCACACAAATCCGATATTACGCGAGATAGGACCCAAAAGAAATGAACGATTGAAGACCGCCAAGCTTAAACATGGGGAAAACGCTTTCATATATATATATATGTCGCTAGGTTTACAATTCAAATGGAACCAGTGAAACGAAATACATTTAGAGTTTGCTCATTCTCGAGGAGCTATACAAAAGAACAAAAGATTTTCTAACTAGCTCAACTCGCTTCTCAAAATCATGATTTCCAAAAGAGGTTCCTGTAAGGAAAACAAAGGTAACAGAAACGGGGTGAGCTTACGTCCAATGAGGTACCAAACATGTAGCAAAAAAATCAGGCATTTCACGTTGTACAAATCAGATACACATGCTCGCTATAAAGTAAGACAGGTAAACACAAGAACTCAAATAGGAAGGATACAGGTGGCTCTCAGGAGCCAGCTTTCCAGCGCAGTACTTGATCCAAGCCGGTTGACTCTCCGTCAATGTATATAGAACCAACACGTCCGTAGACCCCGCTTTACACCAAATTCCGTCCACCAAACACCCATTTACCGGGCCCGCTCACCTCAACAGAAACAGAAATGGTAATACTCGAGTATACCGGAATCAAGGGTCTCAATACCCAAAGATTCCAAAACAGACTACCGTGGTTCGTTATCTAATCGTCCAGGCCCTTGCCGGCCCGACTCGAATAACTTAGCCACAGGGCTTGAGCTCATAGGTCACAGAAAGGTCGTTAGTTACAAGTTTCCAAACGACGTCCGAACAGATACACATACAGATACAGATACAGATTCAGATTGACACCAAAATTGGCATATGAACAGACAAGAGAACGAGTGTGATAAAGTACACCCTCGTCTCAAACAAATTAAACAGATTGCAGAGCAGAAATCAAGTTAAACAGCCATGGAGGGGAGTGGTACACTCACCGGTTCAAGTACAGATACCTCAAAAGTTTTCACTTCGGATTGGCTTTAATCGCCAAGAAACCCTAAAATAATCAAAGTAAACCAATTGAAGGTTTCACATCCAGAATCGAGTAAACAAAATGCACATGTGAGGCTCGACTACTAGTCGTATGCCTCGCCAAATAATTACTAATGCAAGGGTACAAAACATGATTTTTGGGAACAAAAAGGTAACATGAAGACCTAGGTTCAACAACCCAAAAGCCCTTCATTTCTATCACAAGCCAATTCAAACTTAAAAGAACCAATCGGCCTACAAAAATTGGACAGCACTTCCCCTAAATTTCTTACTTTTCCAGCCATCATGGCTTCATTATTTTCCTCAATCAACTCCCAAAGTCATACTCAATATACATTCATCACCACAGCCATTCAATAGGCTCAAGGTTATCCAAGTACAAAAGTTAGTTAGGAAAATGACCGGAAATAAAAGTCAAGCCCTAGAATATTCTAATAAGCACAAGAAGACTCGATTACAAGTCATAAACCAATGCCAACACGATCACAATAGGGTTCCATAATCATATATAAGCATTAGAGGAAACCAGAAAAATCCGGAAATGGAATTAGTTTTAGCCCTGAAAAAAAACAGTTTTTGACCTCATTTTACGGTAATGGCACCAATTTCACTACGATTATTGGATGAGGGTACAAGACCCACCATTTTGAAGCTAAAAGACAGGGCTACAACATCACAGAAGGTCACTCAACCCAGTTTTGAGTGCAAACAGGTCAACAATGCAAGATACTACATCAAAAACGTAAAACAGATTCACCAAAACGCATTCTAGCAGAAACATCATAACTCAGGCTCTCCAAGTCCAAATCTAGAAATTCCAAAACCAGCTGAAAGCTAAGAAACAGGGATAAATTTCATCAGAAGGCCTAAACAACCAATTCGGAAGCAATTCCAGCCAAAACAACCAATTACAGGCGCAATCCTTTCATTCGGGTAAAACCAGAACAGCAATAGTAATTTCGACTTTTCTCATTGTACACTACTCCGATTGACCTGAAATTTTGTAGGCACCTCTAAAATGTCATTCCCTACAACTTTTATGTTTTAAGCCAAGGCCAATTAGGCCTCTAACTAGGAGCTAAAAATTCGGGCAGAATGTTCCTTAATGAAACCCTAGGTTTTCAATTTTCTTCCAAAACCAAAATTTCTTGCAATTAACTGCTTTTTCCACCTCCTAACTCCTTTACATACCATTTCCAATCATCATAGATAGCCACACAATCATGTTTATATTAAAACAGAAAAAACCCCAAAAATAATAAAACTTCATCACTACAACCACAAATCAAGAATTAATCCATAAACTTGCATCTCATACTACCACTAAGCATGATTTAAGCATCAATTAAGGGAGGAGGCTGGTTCTTCACAACTTACCTTAGAAACAAGAGAGAGAGAGCTATTGGTCACCTTAACTTTCCAAAAAACTCCACCAAACAACTCACAAACACTAAGTGAAGAGGTTTTATGGAGTAATTGCAAGATCAAATGGTTGGATGGTTCAACTTGAGCAAGATTGGAGCTAAAACTTGAAGAGTTTTCTTTCTTTCTTGAGAGAGAGAGGGTCGGCCAAGCTTGCAGCAATTTAGGGGCTTTTTGAGTCAAAATTGAGTATTAGTAAAGGTAAAAAATAATGGTCAAAGTCAAGGTTGAATAGGAAGGTGGCACTTGTCACCCTTTTTAATGCAACTCTATCCTTTTGTCTCTCCAATGATAGTCCATCTAGGTATCCTCTAATTATCTCTTAACACCTGATAGATTAAACCTAGTATACAAAACTTAACCTAGTTGGCCGAAATTTTCCGAATTTTCCGCACTAGCGGGTCCCACATCCGATATACGCTCATAATTTCTCAAAACCTATTCGATACTAGAAAAATCATCTAAAAATTATATCTGCTCCTTAAAATTATCTAGAAATTTCCTAAGCACGAAAATGTAGAAAACAAGCCATGAAAAATAATAAAACCTAGAAAATGCAAAAATACGGGTTCTCACATTGTAAATACACCAAATTTGGTACAATAAATATTCCATATGTGACCTATATCTTTTTCAAAATTTACGTAAAAATTCACGTGGAAAGACTGTGACAGCCCCACCTCCCCCTAAGGCGAACCAGAGGGTTCGGCGGGCCGCCTGCCCAGCTCTCGTCGGGACTCAGTCGTTCACTACATTCCTCAAACAAATTACAATATAAATCTCAAATATTACATCAAATGTTCCAACATTTACATATCAAAAGCGAAGCGTCCACGCTTCCAGTACGCCACTCTGATCCATGATCCCAATTATTATACAAGAGGAATTCCACAACAATAAAATCACAACAAGCCTTCCTTCGCCACGAGCCCTGTGGAGGGGAATAAAATATTTTTGGGGTGAGCTAGAAGCTCAGCGAGTAACCAGAAAAATCAGTAATCAAATATATTTCACAGTAATGCATTTCGATCATTTCGATGATATCATGATTCAAAGAACAAATTTCCGTTTATTGCTCTCGTGAGCCAGTGAAATCATAGTACTTGAACACCCAACGCTCAAATCGATCATTTAACATTAACATTAACATTAAGAGGGAGCCCCTTTTTGAGCTCCGGAGCCATTTACTCCAAGTAAACAGAGGTGGAGATGTTGGTGTCCAGCACAAGACTCCCCAAGAACTCATTGAAGCCGAAATCATATCATGAATTCACATGCAAGCACGCATGATATGCAATCGAATAAATAATGCAAGAAGCATTTCACAAGTACTTTGAAAATAGTTTAGGGTCACTCACCTCCATGGCTCAGAATCATCCATCATATAACATTGCCTTGCTCAAATCCAAGTCTTAGATCACAAACTCAATGCAAACAAGTCCCTTCAAAGTTCGGACAGCACTTCCCCTGAATTTGCTAACTTTTCCAGCCATCATGGCTTCATTATTTCCTCAGCCAGTCCCAAAGGTACACACACAACAACAATTTCATCCAATAGTCATTCAGCAAGCTCCAAGTAGTACTAGTACAAGTCAAGCTAGGGAAAAGTTCAGAAATGAAAGTTAAGCTCAAAACCAGAAAAATAGCTTTTGACATCCTTTTGCGGTAATGGCACCAAAGGCACTACGATTGTCGGATGAAGGTGCAAGATACACCGTTTCGAAGCTAAGAGATAGGGCTACAATATTGCAGAAGGTCACTCAACCGGTTTCGAGTGTAACAAGGTCAAAAACACAAGAAACTACACCAGAATCACAAAAACAGCTTCACAGAACGCATGCTAGCGGAAACATTATAACTCAGGCTCTCCAAGTCCAAATCCAGAAATTCCAAAACCTGCTGATAGCTAAGAAACAGGGATAAATTTCATCAGAAGGCCTCAACAACTAATTCGGAAGCAATCATGACCAAAACAACCAATTACAGGCGCAATTCTTACATTCGGGTAAAACCAGAAAGCAATAGTAATTTCGACTTTTCTCACTCTACGCTACTCCGATTGACCTGAAATTTTGTAGGCACCTCTAAAATGTCATTCCCTACAACTTTCATGTTTTAAGGCAAGGCCAATTCGGCCTCTAACTAGGAGCTAAAAATTCGGGCAGAATGTTCCTTCACAAAACATAATTTTCTGAAATTTCTTCCAAAACAGAAATTGATTGCAATTGTCCATTTTTTCCACCTTCTAGAATCATTATATACCATTTCCAATCATCATATATAGCCACATAATCATATCCATATGAAAACAGAAAAATCCCCAATAATTATAAAACTTCACCAATTCAACCAAAATCAAGATATAATCCATAAAAGTGCATCTTATACCACCACCAATCATCAATTAAGCATCATTAGAGGGAGGAGAGGGGTCCTTCACAACTCACCTTAGCAATACAAGAGATAGAGCAACTAGCCACCTTAGCTTTCCTTTCCAAACAACTCCACAAAACACCTCAAGACCACTTAGCAAAGAGATTTTATGGAATGATTTGGAGTTTTATTGGTTGGATTTGAAGTTTGAGCAAGAAATAGAAGGAAGAAATTGAGAGCTTTTCTTTCTTTCTTTGAGCAAGAAAGTCGGCCAAGAAACTTGTAAAATGAAGTGATTTTTGGTCAATTTCAATTAAATGGTAAAGTTATGAATAGTAGTCAAACTCAAGACTTAATCTTATGGTGACACTTGTCACCTTTTGGTTCAAAACTTATCTTTTTGTCTCTCCAATACAAATATCTTAACACCTTGTAAAATAATATCACTTAATACAAAATTCCAACAAGTTGTCAAAAATATAATGCATTTATCGCACTTGCGGGTCCCACGTTCAAAATACGCTCTTAATTTCTCAAAAACTAACCGATACTGGAAAAATCATTTTAAAACTATCTTTGCTCATAAACTTTATCTGGGGAATTTTTTTCTAATAAAGAAAATGTAGAAAAGGCGGGCGATTAAAAAAAATAAACCCTAGAAATTTAGAAAATTTCTGGGTTCTCAAACTCATTTTTTTTTCGGGGCGTCACAAAGACAGTTAACAAAATAGTCAAAGTTCGGGAAAATTTCAAAGCAAATCTGCCGTCCGTGGTTTTCTTTCCTTTTCAAACGTTTTGTCCCACACAATGAACCTCAATTAGCTCAAAATTTGAAACTAAGGTTCCATAAACATCTAATGAGCAATTTAGAGGCACTTGACATCAAAGTTTTTAAAACAAAACATTCCAAAACAAGTTTGACCCTTCGGCCAGCAAGAAGAGAAAGATTTCCAGATTTCCAGCTTTGTTATAGTTTGGAAATTGTACCATATCTCACTCAATACAACTTGAAATTGAGAATGGTTGGTGGTGTTGGAAACTAGATTCAATACTCTACATTTCATCAGAGCAAGTCATTTTCAAAATCTGTTCACAAAGGAGAGAAAATTAAGCCACAAGTTGCAGCTTTCTACTTTTCTCTTGGACAGACAATTAGAACAAGGCAGCAAACTTTGCCGAATCACTACAGCTCACTCAGTTCGAACTAGATGGTGAATTTTATACCATTGGAAAGCTACAAATGTCTAGTTTCAAATGCTGCAAACGGCACTCGATTTTGACTTTTGTACAAAGAGATATGTTCGATCAAAGTGGTACTGTTTGGACAGTCTGAACTCATTTCCAGGTTTCTTCACATTTCAAAAATTCAAGTTTTGCTCAACCAATTCAAATGAGTTTTGGTAGAAACTTTCTACTCACAATATATAACATATATACATCAGTTTCACAGTCATTTGAGCATCAAAATTTCAAAATTTTCTCTCTTGTTTGTTATACTTGTGCACTAAACCTCCAGTATACTTCCTTTAGCACTATAATTGTTCACTTTTAATAGTTTAGTATAAGTTTCTTAATCTCCACTTAGCCGCTTCGACGTGAAACATGCGTACTTGGGCGAAATGCTCGAACTTATGACGCGCGCAATTGAAACTTAAGAAAAATTCATGCACTACTAGGGTTATTAAATATAACTAGGGCAATTAATTATAAAAAAAACCTAAATTAAGAAATAAAAACACGAGTCCTCACACTAACTGTGAGAACCCTGAAAATAGACATATAAATATCAGTGCATATTTTATTTGCATTTTAATTCTTTAATAAATTTTAGCACTAAGTCTAACTGTTTTCAGATAATTGCGTAGAAATAAACGTTATGTGCAAAATAAAAGAATTGTGCTAGACTACTAAATTTCTTGGTTTTGTTACATTAACTTCATATTTCGATGGTAAACTATTTCATTGATCTAATCATTAATTTCTTAGAATTCTAGTATTGTAATTAATTGTTCTGAAATAAAAGTGTAGAGATAATTTTTAAGTAATAAATAATATAATTGTGCCAATATTGAATTATTCGGTTTTGCTATACTAAATTAATATTTCTTGAGTTAGATTAATTTATCGCCTTAAAATAAAAATACTAAAATACTTAGTTTTCTTAATGTTGAGAATTAATGTTACCTGAGTAGATTAAGTATATAAAATTTCTTGAATTCCTATAACTAATTCTAAATTAGTGAATAACGTTAAATACTAATAAGAATGTTCACGATAAGACAAAGCCTATAAATTTTAGATAACATGATACAAGTATACTAAACATAATTAAGGTGTGAAAAATTCGATAATTAAAGCCTTGCAAGATTAGCATATTATTAGGCCATCAAATCACACTTGGGGACAATTGTTGAAAATTAAGATAGAATTGAGATTTACGAAGAGGTTAGGGGGCAAAGTGAAAGGACCAAAATGCCCTTCGCAATTCACCAAATCCCCACTGCACCACAACCATCACTATGCACGGCCAAACAATTCCTTTTGCAGCTTTCCATTACCGCCCCAATTGGCCAATCCCAATCTCACCATTTTCATACGTAAACCATCTCCACACTCCACCAATTCTGGCCTCAAACATCTCCTAAACCGGCACCACACACTTTCCTCTTCCTTGCACATGCCAAGATACAATTCCAAGTCCTCTGCACAAACAAGACCTCGGACAGCAGCCTAGCACCGCATCAACTGACCAATAGAAACTTCATCCAACTCTACACTCAACCACCTCCAAAACCACGGCACCTCTTCTGTCCTCTCCACTTCACATATCAGACCACAACATTTCATTTCCACAAACACATTTCTTCCCTACCTTGATACCATCGACAAGAAGAAGCCGAGAGCTGGAGTGAAACCAGGGAGAAAATTCCGAGAGAGTTGCACCGTCTGCACCTCCATTTGCACCCAACTTCACGACTGCAACATCACCATCTTCGTTGAACCAACGTACCTGTGCGTGAGGACAAGAGCTGAGAGAGGGGGGCAGACTCTAGCTTCCTTGACGTACGAGTGAACCTTGAGTGAGGTAAATTTTCTGGAATAAAAATAGTTTATCAGAGGTAGATTAAGCTAGCCGTGGTCTGGCATGTGTTAATTTGTGCCATCGGATGTTGAAATCAAAGCTGTGGAAAATTCTGTTTCGGCTAGATGGTTCTGCCGAGGAGCTGACTGGGAAATGTAGTTTTATTTCTGACTTCCTGCGATAATCTGAGCTCAATTAAATGTTTAACCAACCAAAAACAAGAAGGTTATGTCATCTGGGAACATGCATGTGAGTTTAGGCGGCCAGATTTGTAATTAAGAAAAGAAGAAAATTTCTGTGTGCTAGTTATGTTTCTGCCGAGAAGATGATTGGAAGTGCAGCTTTAATGTGTTTTCCTGAAATGATTTGAGCATGCAATGGTGATTAATTAACTGAATCTTGGATGATTGTTATGATTAGGGCCATGCATGATAATTTTGTGTGATTGGATGATGAAATCAGGAACCTGGGAAAAATTCTGATGTAGTGAACTGGAATTGATGTGAACCAGAAATCTGAAATGCAGTTGTAATCTATTTAAATCTAATAATCTGAGCATAAATGCAATTAGCTACATGAAAATATGATGTTTAAGCTAATTACTGGTAGATGAAGATATACCAGTGCTTGCATGCACTGATTGTGTATTCGGATGATGAATTAAAGAGCTTAGGAAAATTCTGCTTTGCTGAAAAGTTGCTGCCGAGAGATTGTCTTGTTAATGTAGCTTCATTTGGTATAGTTTTCTGTTTTGGAGCCTCTAACATTGATTAACTAGTAAGTAACGAGAAATTTTAGCTTGGCATGCACATAATTAGTTGAGTTAGAACTGAAAATAAAAATAAGATGCAACCAGATTTTGTGCAGCTCAAACCGAGGCTATCTGGAGACTTTCTTGGAAATTTGATGATTTGGGTTATGGTTCAAACCTAATTTTTGAAATGGAAATGTTAACCAGTAAATTGAGTATCTATATGCCGAATCTGAGTATTTAAATCCCTGAATAAGCCAAGGAAGAATTTTATACAAGATAAATGGTTGCTGGAAAATTTAGCTAACCAAACGGTTGAGCAGAAAATATTGAATTGTTTCCGGATTTCACTAGTTGATGTTTGAATATTTTCCTTGGCATAAAATGGTTTCGAAACACTGGAAATTTTGGGTGATAGCCGAAGGGGTATGAACCAGAATTTCAATATCGTTGGAAAATTTTAATTTGATTCTGGAAATTTATTTTATTTCCTTGGAGTATGGTGGCTCAGAATTTCATAAGAGATGCAAATTTTAAGATATACAATTTGTTTAGCAATGAACCAAATGGTACATATAAAGTTGGAGTTAAGAACATACAATTGCTGGAAATTTCTTTGTAAACTGCCGTGAATCTGAACCGGGAAATTTTGAAGATTATAACAGTTGTTTAAATTCAACTCTTGAACTGGAAATGTTCATTGTTTAGCTAAGAAAGTGTATGATGAAGCTGAGAGCTTAATAGCATGTCTTAGCCACGAAAATTGTGAATTTATAAACAACGAAGTGCTGGAAATTTTAATGACCGAAAGGTTGAACTGAATTTTTTTAAGTGGTTCCTGGAATTTTTCCTTGGGGTATTATGAGCTCGAGACGCATGACAAAATGTACACGTTAATCTGTGAAAGCTGTTTAGCAATGAAACGTTTTGATATCTAGAAAGATTCAACCAAAAATGTGGGTGTACCAATGCTGGAAATTTTCCTTGTGGTTGCCAAAGTTTGAGTAAGAATTTCCAGCTCGATTGTGAAGTTATTCCTTGAACCTTAATGATTGGAAACACATGGAAAATATTGATGTTAATGATTGTGGTTTGACCCTAGGGTGTTCCTGAAATTTTCAAAGAATTAGAGAGTAAGAAGGTACTTGCTAAACGTATGCTTAAGCCTGGCTAGTGAAACAATTTCTACTCGTATTCCAATGTCCGCAAAGCTAATGGTCGACATTATTTTTCATTGGAGCATAATGTGTCGAAATTGTTGACGGTGGGCTCTACGAATTCCCACTTTTGAATTGATGGTTGATTTATTGGAAATTGGTTGGTGGTGGGCTCTATGAATTCCCACCCTGCATGGATAACTGAATTGCTGAAATTGTTTAGAAATCTGTGCTACTATTTTGTGAAACTGTGAGTTGATATAAGTACTGATTACCAAGTGCTAAGTATTGACGAAGCCTTGGTAAATTTTCCTGCTTATGCTTAGATATAAATTTGTTGGAACACAGGGCTAAGAATTGACGAGCTCTAGTGTTATTACTGTTTAAGTTCTAATTGTGCAATATTGAGGAAATATGATTTTGGATTGGAATCGAAAATGTGAGAAGTTGTACCGACCTTGTGACTCCAAGTAAAATATTTTGAGAAAAAGTAAACTAGCATCATGCTAGAAAACTCTACATGTGCAAGCCAAAAGTCCCAATAGAAAACTTATGGCTTAAATTCTGATATTCTAGGATTTTACGAGGACACGGAACTCGATCCTCAATCCAATATCTGAACTTCACTCTTGGTGAGTGTCCCTGCCTGTTCTTTTCCTACTTGAATTAAGTGCTTTCTTGACTTGCTATGTGCTAAACTGTAAAGAAATGAGTTTTGATCCATCGAAGTGAGCAGTGTGTACTTTATCGCACTAGCCGTTCGAGTGGTGACATGTGTGAATCATTTTCTAATGAATCCTTGAATCTAAACGTAGTTAGTCGTTGGGTGAATCCCTCGACATCTAAATCTAACTACAAAAACATTAAATCTAAACGTAGTTAGTCGTTGGGTGAATCCCTCGACATCTGAATCTAACTACAAAACCCTTGAATCTAATCGTAGTTAGTCGCTGGGTGAATCCCTCGACATCTGAATCTAACTACAAAAACCTTGAATCTAATTGTAGTGAGTCGTTGGGTGAATCCCTCGACATCTGAATCGATCTACAATAAAGTCATTGGGTGAATCCCTCGACAAATTCTATTACGGGTATATCTCGAGTATACTGCGTCGGTAGATGAAGTTTGGGCCCAAAGCAGAGGTATGAACGGTGACGGGTTAGGATTAAAATAAGTGGATCTACATGGACTATAAGTAGTGAAAGTTGACGGAGGGTCAACTACGATGGTATCTACTCAAGCGTGGAAATTGGCTCCTGAGAGCCCTGTATCCTACCCTGTGTTGTTACTTGCTTTCCTACTTGTTTAATGCTGCAAAGTTCTACCTGTTAAATGTTTATTTGGATGCATGTTTTGGGTCACCACTGAGCTTCGGCTCACCCCACGTTTATTTGTTTTCCTTACAGGTTTTGAGGCTTGAGAAGTTGGATGCTGTTTTATTTGGTTACGCGTGCGTTTGGACAATGGGGTTTTAAGAATTGTAAATTTCAGTTGTAACGTGTAATCCTGCTTGCGTACTTTCGCCTTTGTGTTACCACTTGAAGCTGGAAAATGTGTGGCTCTCGTGGTGACCTATGGCTGGGGTATTTTTTTGTTTCCGCTGTTTGGGTTTTTGTACGTTAGGAGTGTACGACTTTGTTCTTGTAAGGCGCGTGAACGATAGTTTTAAGAGCCGTCGAAAGGCTGACTTATGTCACTGTTATCCCTGAAGATACTGTGGAGTTATAAAGTTTTACTTGGAAGAATTGCTGATGTAATAGATTAGACTTTTCTTCGGAGGAATTCAGGTTTGAAATGCGTGCTTGAGTCCTGGCGAGAGCTGGGCAGACGATCCGCCAACCCTTTGGTTCGCCTCAGGGGAAAGTGGGGTCGCCACAGGTGGTATCAGAGCTCCTATCGAGCTTAAACCGGGAAAAGGTTCTCGGACCATGGGGAATGGCCTATTAAGTGTTGAATTAATTACTATTGCTAAGGGAATTAGATATGTACGTTGGGTAGGAATCTCAAATATAGGTGATTCATGCTTGGGACTGGCCAGCTTGAGTTGTGAATCATCTCATTTTCGGATTCTTGTACCCGAGTATGAAATATTACCTTTAATGGAGTATTTGCAATTGAAAAGAATCTAGTATACTGTATTTCGATATGACTAGAAACCATGATTAAGTTTGGAAAGGAAGAATTAAAGAGACCAAGGTTAGCTTTTGAAAGTTAAAAGTGAAAAGGCCTTATTGGTGGCCTTACTAGCCTTTATGATAGTAAATGAACTTTATACCATCCCTTACCCTAAAAATGTGGCTTTAGACCTAGAATCTGAGTGAAACGGCAGTTTAAGTAAGAGCTACGCAGTTGTGAGTGGCTTTAAAACTGGGGAAGAGATAAGTTTGATGAATTTATCATGTGGTTTGTATGCTACCATTTGCAAATAACTAGAGGTGAGTTCTAGATGACATTGTGGTCTTTAAGTTTTATTGGAGGATTATTGGGGCCAATGTTCAAAAGGATAACGATAACTAGTTGTTAGGTTATTAGAAAAGCCAAGGTATGAAATGTTTGAGATTTTTTAGAATATTTAAGAGCCACTGATGTACTTAAGTAATGATCATATTATTTGATTTGATATTAGACGTAGTAGATCTACAATTTACTAAGGAAATTTGATTAGTGTTACCAAGGGGGTCTAGTGGGATTGTCCAGGACTAAACTAATGAAGGTTAAGTTGAATCTAAACTAAGAGTTGAGCTATTAGCTATGTGGTTATAATAATTTGTGTATTGTTGTATTGTTTCCTTTCATGCTTATGATGATTGAAGTTTGAGTTATGTATGAAAATATGGAATGTATTCGTGAATTATCTAGCTTTTGAAGTTGTGTGAATTTGATATGCAATGTGACTTATATTGTGAGTATATAATTTGATGATTACGTGTTTAATTTTTGTAAACGCTGTAATAATTATTAGTCCCGGAAATTAAATAATTACTAACCTGAGTGAATTTTGGTAACCAAAGTGGTGTATAGAACTATGAAAAAAAAAATATATATATATAATATATGGAGTTGGTGGTGATTATTAGGGCAATCATGTCTTGGTAAATCGTTGTAGTTTATGAGTTAAAGAAATAGTTATCGTATCATGTATACAAGTTGTTGATATAACCATTATTAATAACCAGAAATAGGA